>NC_053026.1:237342374-237602753 GCF_003073215.2 Triticum urartu
CTAATTTCCACTTCTCCTCCTTTTCATATTCCTATTCATCAAGCACAAGACTAAGAGATAGTAGCATAATAGCATTATAACCGTACATTTTCTTATGGTTTGACTTAATCTCACCATGCTTTTTTGCATCCTGTGATCTTCCCATTGTTGTGAATCAAACACCCAGATTGCCAGAAATCCTGTGTTTTTAAATTCTCTGTTTTGCACGTGCATTCCTATCCTATTCTTGTCTATTTCCTATCCATGCACTGTTAGAATCCTCAAATTCAAACAAGCCCTTACTCAATTACTTCTGTTACAGATATGTGTCAAAGAAAACCTTATGTGGTTTGTCCTGCTCCTGCGGCGCTGTGTTCCACCCCAGCTCAGCTACTCCAACGACGGAAGGGTTCACCACAGCAGGGATCCGCTCTCCAGACTGTCTTTCGCCGCCTCAGATCTTCTTCCCTGCCGCCGGCAGCCACGGCAAATGCATTACTATCATCAACTGAGCAGATGACCTTGAGGACTACACGGGTCCGCAAGAGAGGTCGCACTCTTCCGTGTCTGCTTAAGTTATGCGTCGCTTAATATGATGACATGCTACATTATCGTCGTGTTCACCTATTAGACTCCGAGTCAGGTTCAAACTAATGCTGAAACTTGAGTTTTTAAATGGTTGTGGGGTACATATTGGGGCAGCAATCAGTACTATCTGTCTACTATCTGGTTAATCTTCGGTGTCTACAATGAGTTTCATGTTGGGTGCAAACAAACATTAAAGGAGCCATTATCTGTATTTTTTAACTAAAGCTATTATCTGCCTGCTATCATTGGTTTTGGGTCTATCCACAGTTTGCTACCATCACTCTGGATTTGTGCATGCACTCCTTACATAATCTCACTATGTTTTATTCCTATGCATGCCAGTTATTGTACACAATGGAACTGATCATGTAGAGCAAAAGAGACGAGCCTTGCGTGGCAATAAAATTTCATGCAGATGTCATTCCATGGTGGGCGCAAAGGCAGCCCCCCCTCCACCCATTTCAGATCGTAATCAAGAGGAAGATAACTGTTATGAGGGGGATTCAGCAGGAGAAGACCACTCCTATTTACCCCATGAGGTATTCGCTCTAACTTGGCATGCTGATATTGGTAATATCATGCACATGGTGCCTTGCATTTCTTACTGTATACATTAAAGATGTCATCTGCTTAGTTTAGACATGCTTTGTGTCAATGCCATCTGTTTAGTTTCTTTATCGTATATGTGAATCATGCAATGCCATCTTGTCTAGCCAGGTATCATATATGTGAATTTTGCAATGCCACCCTGGTTAGCCAGTCATCTTATATGTGAATTATATCATGCCATCATTTTTTTATTACGTGTTAAATTTGTCCACAATTTTAGTACATTCAATTACTCTTCTGTGCATCAGCCATTTGGCACGGTCATGGGAAAATCTAGAGTGGAAACAAGGTCTTCAGAGCAGACAATGCTATCTGACGAAGCGCATGTCTTGCTGGTTTAGCTCCTCAGAGGAGGATTCAGAGACAGATGACCAATCATATTCCCCCCCCCTGAGGTGCATGCCCTAACTTGGCAGGGTTATGTTTCTCATATCGTGCATATGGTATCTTGCATTGCTATGTCTTTTGCTTAGTTTAGACATGCTTTGTGTGAATGCCACCTGTTTAGTGTCTAATTACCATATATGTGAATTTTGCAATGCCATCTTGTTGCAAGACATTATATATGTGAATTATGCAATGTTATCTTGTTGCAAGGCATTATGTATGTGAATTATGCAATGCCATGCTGTTTAGGCAAGCGTCATATATGTGAATTATATCATGCCGTCCTTTTTTTGTATTTCTCATTGCTTTTGTCGACAATATTTGTATATTCAACTGCTCTTCTTGTGCATCAGCCATTTGAATTGGTGATGGAGAAATCTGGAGTGAAAACAATGTCTTCAGAGCAGACAATGATACCTACTGAAGTAGATATCTTGCTGGTTACAGATAGCTCTTCAGAGGAGGATTCAGAGGCAGATGACCAGTCCTATTATCCCCATGAGGTGTATGCTCAAACTTGGCAGGGTTATATTACTCATATAATGCATATGTTGTATTGCAATTTTACATCATATACACAATATTGAATGCCATCTCCTTAGTTGACACATCATATATGCGATTGCCCTCTGCTCACTTTCTTAGTATATAAATCATATATTTGAATTATGTCATGCCATGATGTTTACATAGACAGCATGTATCTGAATTATGGCATGCCAACCCATTTTCGAAAGACATAATATAGTTATATCATCTCATCCTGTTTACATAGTCATCATATTTAAATTATGTCATTCTATCCGTGAATTATATCATGCCATCATGTTTCCATCGATGGCATGTTTGTGATTTATGGCATGCCAACCACTTTAATAGACACATCGTATAGTTATATCATGTCATCTTGTTTACATAGTCATCATATTTTGAAGTATGTCATTCTACCCTGTTTAGTTAGCCATCGTACATGTGAAATTGTGTCATGCTATCCTGTTTAATTAGCCATCATATATGTGAAATTATGTCCTGCTATTCTGTTTGCTTAGACAACATAAATGTGAATTATTTCATGCCCTGTTTTCTTCCCTACTATCCATTGCACTTGTCTATCTTACAATGTCTGTACATTCAATTACTTTTCTTGTTTATCGGCCATTTCAATTGGAGGGAGTGATGGCAGTATCTGTGGGAGTAAAAACACGGTCTTCAGAAAAGACTGTGCTACCTGTCGATGCAGATAGAACCACGGTTGTACTTGCCCAAGAACCAGCCCCACCACACATAACCCACACTCATGCAGATTGTACCCCTACCCAGTTGGACAGAGAACCAGCTACACCCCTTCTAACCCCAACCCCAGCAGATAGACACCCAGTTCCCATTGACATAGCACCTTCTCCACCACAGAGAACCCAAACACGAGCAGTTAGTAAGGCAACTGCAGTGCCCAAATCATGAGGACCACCACTCTGAACCCGAAGTCAACGCTTAAAGCAGAAGAAGAATTGTTCTCAGGTCAGGTTCCGTAGCTATGGTTCATACTACTTTGCTCTTGCATCACTGTATTTACTGATACCAACTAATTTCAAATTTGAAGGATGCAATTGAAACTCCAATGGCGCAACAGGTATGTTTTAAACCTGTTTCTTCAACGTGTGTGGCTGTTTGCTGTTGTAACTTGCTCTATGTCGATTTCAGTTTCAATTGAATAAATAGTTATGTTCTCATGCCATGCACATTACAAGTGTTGTTATTGCTGTGTAGTTTCCCGCACTTATATTCTGTCTATGTTGCTTTGTCTTAAATAGATATGATTCGAACTGTATCTATCTTGATTTGGCAACATAAACTAGAATGATATAGACCATACAGTGACCATACTACATAGATATATGTTTGTTTCATGTTGTTATCCTATCCACCTTACTACTGAACTGGTTTACCAAAATGAGTTTCATATACTACATTGTAAACCTGAGATGTGTTTGTTTGTTTCTCTTTTAGAACGCGGATAAAATATTGGAGAAGAGTACCCTGTTATGCAATGGTAAAGCAAGTAATGCAGATAAGGTTCAAGATAGTGAGACATCCCTGTTGGTCTCCAAGAAAGCTGATAAAAACTATATTGAAGACACTGAGACAACCCCAAAGTCCTATCTTGATGTAGTGTTCGAGTTACTGGATACCACTGCTGGCACCAGCTCTTCGAACTCATTGCCCGAATCAGTTCGGCTTCTTGAGTCTCAACTTCAAGTTGAAAGACATCGATCAGATGTTATGCGACAGGAAGCCGAAGGACTGAGGAAGTCCCTGCAGAATTCAGATGCATACTTTCTGGTGCAACAGCAAGCGCTGGAGGACTTAAGCGCTAAACAAGAGAAAGTTCATAAGCTTGCTAAGCATCTTGCCAGCATTATGGGTACCCAGGATATTGTTTCTTGAGCTCTTCTGAAGTGGTTTCAGTTCTGTACTTGTTTTGTTGCGGCGTTTATATGCTGCTGTGTTCCCTATATTTGCACTGGTGGCGAACTTTGATTCCCAGTGGATGTAATATGTGTAATAGCCGTGATAGCCTAGTGTAAGTTGCTTGCTTATTTATTTCCTTGTTGTCTTGTTTATTTGTTTGCTTGTAGTCAGTGCAGTTCTTTTTCTGCGGTTTGCTAGTGGCTTCAATAACCTATTTTTTAAAACTAGGCCACAATAACCATGTGCTAATATTTACCGTAGTGACACTGGGCCTCCTACGGGCCGTAGAAACAGTGGGCCTTCTACGGGCCGTAGAAACAGTGGGCCTTCTACGGGCCGTAGAAATAGTGGGCCTTCTATGGGCCGTAGAAACAATGGGCCTCTACGGGCCGTATCATCAATGGGCCTTCTACGGGCCGTATCATCAATGGGCCTTATACGGGCCATATGATCGATTGGCCAAACATGGGCCAAACAGACCACATTCTGGCCGTAAACGGGCTAGAGTTGGAATCGTCCGTTCATGGGCCGACCATAACGGGACATCGTTAATAGGCCGTATTTGATGACGCTATGAAAACGGCCCAACGTATTAACGGATCACAAACGGGCCGACTGTAACCACGGGCTGAATTTGACCCACAAGCAGAAAATGACAGTAACGGGCCGTAAGTAAACGAATGTTGGAAATGAGCCCAAGAATAAATGGGCTATGAGAAGGCTGAAAGATAACATGGGCTGGAGACAGCCCAATGGAATAACGGGCCGTTAATGGGTATAAAGTGATACACTGTTCATTACGAGCCAGTTTCACCACGGGTCGTTAATGGGTGTAAAGTGATACACTATTCATTACGGGCCAGTTTCACCATGGGCCGTTAATAGGCCAAGAGTTACATAGGGCCTCATATGGGCTGAAAGACGTCATGGGCCAGAAGTGAAAACGGGCTGGAATCATATTGGATGGCCCAGATGACGCTACTGGGCCTAATTCGGATAGGGCGTAACGGGCCTTGGGTTAGCGGGCTGTAAATGGGCTATATGCGAACGGGCCGTTAACAGGCTTTCCATGGGCCGGCCCTCCACCTTTTGACCAAGTCAAACGGGCCGGCCTTTTCACAGGAATGGGCCTCTGTTGGGCCGTGCCATGTGTCAACTTATCATAGGCGCCTTCTGTCCAATGAGTGGATGACATCTGTCCCGACGATGAGCCGACACGTGTTTCCTCCAGCCAATGATGATTTTACACGTGGAAAATCCCCATTGGTCGGGGCTGTTAATGGGTTATCGGACCCAAAACCCGACCAGATAGCTTAACAGCGTTCCGTTACGGTGGATGCCACATGTAGGTCACCCTTGACGAAATCACTTCTGTGACGCGCGATTTATCGTCATGGAAGTGGACACTCCCGTGATGATAATTTTGGTAATGTCATGGAACACTTCTACAACAGCACAGGTATGTCAAGCTAGTTTTCATCATGTTCATATGATTCACGTTTGATACTTTGATAATTTGATATGTGGGTGGACCGGTGCTTGGGTGCTGTTCTTACTTGAACAAGCATCCCACTTATGATTAACCTCTATTGCAAGCATCCGCAACTACAACAAAAGTATTAAGGTAAACCTAACCATAGCATGAAACATATGGATCCAAATCAGCCCCTTACGAAGCAACGCATAAACTAGGGTTTAAGCTTCTGTCACTCTAGCAACCCATCATCTACTTATTACTTCCCAATGCCTTCCTCTAGGCCCAAATAATGGTGAAGTGTTATGTAGTCAACATTCACATAACACCACTAGAGGCTAGACAACATACATCTTATCAAAATATCAAACGAATACCAAATTCACATGACTACTCATAGCAAGACTTCTCCCTTGTCCTCAGGAACAAACGTAATTACTCACAAAGCATATTCATGTTCATAATCAGAGGAGTAATAATATGCATATAGGATCTGAACATATGATCTTCCACCAATTAAACCAATTAGCATCAACTACAAGGAGTAATCAACACTACTAGCAACCTACTAGCACCAATCCCGGACTTTGAGACAAGAATTGGATACAAGAGATGAACTAGGGTTTGGAGATGAGATGGTGCTGGTGAAGATGTTGATGGAGATTGCCCTCTCCCGATGAGAGGAGCGTTGGTGATGAAGATGGTGATGATTTCCCCCTCCGGGAGGGAAGTTTCCCCGGCAGAACAGCTCTGTTGGAGCTCTAGATTGGATCCGCCAAGGTTCCGCCTTGTGGCGGCGGAGTCTCGTCCCGAAAAGTTCCTGTCTATTTTTTTCTCATGAAAGACCTCATATAGGAGAAGATGGGCATCAGGGGGCCATCAGGGGCCCACGAGATAGGGGGGCGGCCTGGGGGGGGGGGCGCCCCCCACCCTCGTGAGCAGGGTGTGAGCCCCCTGGCCTTCATCTTTGGCATGGATTTTTCTTTATTTCTTTTAAGACGTTCCGTGGAGTTTCAGGACTTTTGGAGTTGCGCATAATAGGTCTCTAATATTTGCTCCTTATCCAGACCAGAATTCCAGCAGCCGGCATCCTCCCTCTTTATGTAAACCTTGTAAAATAAGAGAGAATAGCCATAAGTATTGTGACATAAAGTGAAATAAAAGTCCATAATGCAATAAATATCAATATAAAAGCATGATGCAAAATGGGCGTATCAGTATGGCTATCTTGATTATGTCATACATTTTTCATGGATGTACATGCATGACAAAAAACGCGACCTACTGTGACAAACACGTATCATCACGGAAGTGTATTTTTTTGTTGTGAAATTATTGTTGAGCAATTGACAGAATTGAGCATAGTTATGAGAATATCTAGGTATGATCATGTATATAGGCATCACGTCCGAGACAAGTAGACCGACTCCTGCCCGCATCTACTACTATTACTCCACTCATCGACCGCTATCCAACATGCATCTAGAGTATTAAGTTAAAAACAGAGTAACGCCTTAAGCAAGATGACATTATGTAGAGTGATAGACTCATGCAATATGAAGAAAACCCCATCTTGTTATCCTCGATGGCAACAATATAATACGTGCCTTGCTGCCCTTACTGTCACCGGGAAAGGACACCGCAAGATTGAACCCAAAGCTAAGCACTTCTCCCATTGCAAGAAAGATCAATCTAGTAGGCCAAACCAAACAGATAATTCGAAGAGACTTGCAAAGATAACCAATCATACATAAAAGAATTCAGAGAAGATTCAAATATTATTCATAGATAGACTTGATCATAAACTCACAATTCATTGGTCTCAACAAACACACTGCAAAAAGAAGATTACATCGAATAGATCTCCACAAGAGAGGGGGAGAACATTGTATTGAGATCCAAAAAGAGAGAAGAAGCCATCTAGCTACTAACTATGGACCTGTAGGTCTAAGGGAAACTACTCACACTTCATCGGAGAGGCTATGGTGTTGATGTAGAAGCCCTCTGTGATCGATGCCCCCTCCGGCGGAGCTCCGGAATAGGCCCCAAGATGGGATCTCGTGGATACAGAAAGTTACGGCAGTGGAATTAGGGTTTTGGCTCCTGTTCTGACCGTTTGGGGGTACGTGGATATATAGGAGGATGGAGTACGTCGGTGGAGCAACAGGGGGCCCAAGAGGGTGGAGGGCGCGCCTGGTGGGGGTGGGCGTGCCCCCCTACCTCGTGGCCTCCTGTTTTATTTCATGACATAGGGTCCAAGTCTCTCTTGTCTTATTCATTGAGAAAATCACGTTCCTGAAGGATTCATTCCGTTTGGACTCCGTTTGATATTCCTTTTCTTCAAAACCCTGAAACAGGCAAAAAACAATAATTCTAGGCTGGGCCTCCGGTTAACAGGTTAGTCCCAAAAATAATATAAAAGTGGATAATAAAGCCCAATAATGTCCAAAACAGTAGATAATATAGCATGGAGCAATCAAAAATTATAGATACGTTGGAGACGTATCAAGTATCAAACACATAGATAGGCGCAGTCTATAATATGATTAACAGGCTGTGCCATTATGTAATCAGTAGCAAACTAAATTAAGCCAAGCAACGTAATTGAACAATTTTGCAATAAGTGGCTAACTAAAATTCTAGAAGCAGGTAACTAAACTTACGCTAGTTCTTTGTACAGGCACACTTCAACTTCTTTTTCACTTACAAGGTTGTACGAAGGAGTCCATGGCATCAATTGCTTGGATACGCAGTCCCAATACTTCTTTATTCCCACACTGCATGGGTAAGTCGAATGGTTAATCTGGTAAGATGGTGCGTCCTTGATATGTTATATGAGGACGTGTAGTCAGACTAGTTGTAGCCAAACACATCACGCTGTCTTTTACTATATATTTCATGCGATTACTTTTGGCATATCGAGATCTCAGCAATCTACAATAGGATGAAAAGACTGGCATCCTTCACATTATTGGCGAACTCAGTTCATAGAAACAAGCAATTCAACCATTCTGTGGGTAAATCAAGAGCGCCACTGGAATATTTTTCACTATCCAATCATACACGCAAAAAGGGGCGACGCCACCATAGGGGCTAGTATGGGTGGCCGCCTCAGGTGCCTGGAAAGTGTGCACATAGTTTGAGACGTCCAGGTTGGCCCATGCTAGTTTTGTTCGTCCCAACGCACGAGCGGGCAATGTAAAAAATGAAGAAAAATGTTTCAATTTGGACGGGACAATAACATAAGTGCAAGGCAGGCCCTATAGCAGGCTTGCGGCCCAAACGAGCGCCTCCCATATCGATCGACAGCAGGAAAAATCCCAATTCATTCAATCCAGCCTCCAGTCTGGTTCGCTCCTAACCTAACCGCCGCTGGACAGACTGACACAGCACTTCCTCGTGCCCTCGTTGGAGGGCAGTCACTGGGCTTCAAGCGAACGGAAGGACCAGAAGATGAAGATCCAACCTTGGGTGTAGCCTGCGTGGGAGGCAGCGGCGGCAGCACGGGCATGGCATCAAGCTTATGCAAATGGACAATCGCAGCTTGCAAGAGTAGCATGCGCAACGAGCAGGTACATCACATCCCTGATTATATCTAATTCAACTCTTAAATTTCTGGCCAATAGTTAAACGTGATGGTGTTGTAAAACTGCTTGTATGTAGGGAATCTATGAGAAAATGAAACCAATTTCTACTTAGTTTATAACTCCCCCAATCAATACTGAACTGACCGAATCTGATGTATCTAATCAAGTTTCCGATGCAAACATACAAGCTCATGTTGTTCTTGAGCCTGAAGTGTCTAATGAACAGACTGGTAATGAAGGATTTGATGCAAAAAAAATTACATGCTCCTGGTGATGAACATATACTGTCTAATGAGGGATCTAATGCAAGAATTTTGCAAGCTCATTGAAGGATTTAGTGTCTAATGATGATCTACTATGTTGAGAGAGACAGAGATTTGCATGCATTGATGACAAGCAAATTATAGTGCATTTTCATAGCTTGAGGAAACGTCAAGGCCATCTACTAGAAAGTCCCCATATCATGACAACATAGCATAAATACTTTTCTAATCTGTTGTTTGAAACTATTGGCATACTTGTGTAGGATAGATATATTGATACGCAGTTTGCGCACTGGTTATACGTGCAATTACACTTCGATATTTTCAGCCAGAGAACGAATAATTCAAGCAGGTATAGACCATGTTTGTAGTCCTTGTACACCATGTTGCATTTTGTGTTTTTTGGTGCTTGCATCATTTAGTGTTTATAATCTGAACTACTTTGGATCATTAGCTGGTTTTCAAAGTGCATGTAGCTTCACATTTCTCAAGTTATGTTGATTCCCAGGGTGCAAGTGCCTTCATATTTTTTAAGTTAAATGTTCGCCCCTGGTAACTTGAATTCGTGGATCAGCCACTGCACACAAATCATACACGAATGCTAGTATGAATTAAATGAAATGCAGGGACTTACGCTAGCTCGTTCTACAGGCTCACTGCAGCTCTGCTTGCGCTTGGGATGTTCCATGTACAAGTCCATGTTACCACTTTCTTGGATGTGCAGGCCTTGTGCTCCTTGCATCCCCCTCTGCATTTTTGACACGGCGAATGGTTGATCAAATAAGAGGGATGTGTACCAGATAACGTAGCACCGTCATGCTTCGCTAAAAAAATGGATTTGCTTGTTTCAGATGATATCTCCCGAAGAAATAAGAGTTAAAGTCAGAGTTGCATAGGCGTGTAAGCTAAGAGAGCAGTGAAAGGATATCCAAACATCGTCGGAACAGTGCACAAGGGAGTGATGTGTGGATACCTAGTTCGGGCCGGCGTTTGGGCATGCTCGCCTAGCTAGAGTGCGGGTCACTTCAGAGCCGTTGAGGGTGATGCGCTGGCATTGGCTGGCCGCGCATGGATGCAGATCTTGAGTGGCAGCGGAGCGCTACGATGCAGTGGACGAGACCGTTGGTGAAGCCCCAACGGCCTTGGGGGCGAAGGTGCGACGATGTGCTCGGTGAAGGAGCCCTGGTGAGTTGGGAGACGGCATCGGTGAAGTGCACCTGATGCGGTGGAACTCGGTATCTGTGAGGCAGGTCGGTTGCGGCGGCCGACGTTGTCGGTGGACCACCCGGTGCGGTGGACGAGGGCGTAGATGAGGTAGCTCCGGTGCGGTGGTGAAGCGAGACCGTCGTCTGGCACAGAGGTGGGGAACGGTGGGGAAAGAGACGAGACGAGGGGCGATTCGAGGGTTGGCAGCGAATTAGGGATTTGAGCAAAATCTAGGCGCGGAAGGGGACGATGGAGAAGATAGATTTTGCAGGGCTGGAATTGGGGCCGCCAGATATTTCAATCCGAAACGTGGAAGCGCGAACTTATATTGTCGTCGTCCTTTTTTTGGGGAGGGGGGGCTAGGTTGCTGGGTGCTATGTGTCCGTCCGACACACGCGATCACCCCGGCAGGACTATGCTTCTGTGCCTTAAGGCACCGAAGCTGCGGCCACCCCTGGCCCACATGTCAGTGACAAAGGCAGTTGCCTTTAAGGCACCGAAGCAGCGTCCACCCCGACATGACCCTGGTCTGCCTGGTGCCTACATTTGAGAATGCAAACGAATCTTCTTTCATTTGCAAACGAATCTGTATGTATTACCATGCCCGTGTTTTCCTTGCAATAATTAGTCATTCGAAACGAGATACTCCATCCGTTCACTTTTGTAAGTCGTTTCAGACAACTTAAAATGAACTGTTTTGCACATTGTCTGAAATGTCTTCAAGGTCTTATAAAAGTGAACAGAGGGAGTACTATAAATTAATTAATGAGGAGTTATTTGAAAAAAATCGAAACGGTACCCACGCTAACGTGGATTAGAGTGTGTGTCACATAATTAGTTATTTGAATTAGAGTGTGTGTCACGTAGTTAGTTATTTGAATTAGAGTGTGTGTCACGTAGCGATCTCCAATTCTAACGTGGATTTCGCATTTCACTGTATCCACGCTACTTTTTTAATACAAATTCATATGTATATGATGAACACCATGGTAGTGAGAAAACTTTTGGATGGATTCAAACATATGACCTACAAAATAGCACAACAAACTGAGTCAATGTCAACTTTTCGAAACTTAGTATGGCACGAATTCGAAATAATTACCCGTATGCCTGGTCCTCGGTTCAAATCTTACAATGTACACCGAATTGAAACATCGATATTAAGTCTCGTACTATGTACATTCAAATGTTGTTTTTAGCCCCCCCCCAAATGCTGTTTTTAGCCCCCCCCCCCCGCCCGCACAAATGCTACATACTTCCTGTATCGGTCAATCTTCCTCTCCTAACCACCTTAGGAAGCTATCGGTTTCCAACACACGTTCATTCTTTCTCTCCATGTTTCGATCTCTAAGTCTCTCAACTACACAACCCCCTTTTCCACTCTGTTACCAAATGTATTTACCTCACACACCCGCCATTGCACCCCATGCCGAGCTCTCTCTCCCCTCTCCCTCTCACCCTCTCGCGCTAAATATATGCATTGCCTATCTAGCCCCCCAACCTCTCGTGCGCACGCACGCACGTTGTATATCTAGGTCACTCCCTCGAGACTGTCTCACTCTTTCTGCCGCACGGCGGGCCACACTCGATCAATCTCGCTCTCTTTATCTGAGTCTCGTTTAACCTTGTTTTATTTCACACACAAATGATATATCTCCCTGTTCGGGCCTCGATTGACACACTCTATACTCTCTCACGCAGATTGTCTGTCTAGGTCAGTCCATCCAAGCCGCTGCCACTCTTTCGACCTCATGGTGGGCCAGGCTCACTCAATCTCTCTCTCTCTCTCCGTATGTCTCGATTGACCTTGCTCTTTCTCGGACAAAAATGATATATCACCATGTTTGAGCCCAATTCGACCTATTCACATTGTATACTCTCTCACGCACATCGTCTATCTAGGTCACTCTCTCCAACCCGTCTCACTCTTTCGATCGCACGGCGACCCTATGTGATCGGTTGACCTTGCTTCCTCCCATGCACAAAATATATCTACACGTCTGTGCCTGGATCATCTCTCAAGCTCTATCTTACAGCCCTCACCCTTGCCAAAAAGCTCAATCGGACAATAGCTCTCCAGAGCATATATATTTGTTCAATGAATGTCGGACCACACTTTGTCTCTCTATCTATATGTCTCTCGATTAACCTCGCTTTCTCACACCGTATCTTCCATGTGTTGAAGCTACTACCTCTCCATCCCTCGCAAAGCCGGAGCTATTTACATTGCGAGGGGCACTCCAACCTTGGATTAATTTGTGTAGGCATTTATTCCGGTCGGTTTAGATTATATTTTCGTAGCATTCGACCCACAACTACTCCAAACACCGTTGCAACCCACGCAACTCCCCTATTTGATTTCCCTCTGGCTCGGTCATCGCTCTCTCGCACGTCCTTTCTCACCTTCAACGTCGCACCATGGTATTATTGAAAAAACTATGTTGTTCTCTTTAATTATTATAAATAAGCTACAAAACTACACACTGATAGTCCACTTGGAATGGAACAAATTTCGACCCACAAATTAAAGTGCTACAAACTACACACCAAGGGGCCCACATGTCATGAAACAAATTTGGTCCCATATACAAATTAAAAAATAAAGGAAGAGGATCGAACATGCGACCGGGTCTTCAAGCCGCACGTCAATAGGCAACATACATAGAATAGCAATGTTTGTTGTACCCCCTTTGTTCACATAATGTTTTTATATTACCACAACCCAATTAATGGATAACATGTAATATTATTTTTAGTACTATTCGCCTTCACTTACTGGTGGGTTCCATGTGTGCTCTCTCTCTCTCCTCCGCTTCTCCGTTTAGACGCACGGGCAAACACGAAGAACTCGCGGGCAATGTTGTCGTTGACCATATCTGGATGCGTTCACAAGTCACGGCACCAGTTTCACATACTAGCAGCACTAGTCAGTGTGTACGTGCAATGCACGTTAATTTGGAAGTATATTAAGTGCATGCAGATATTAACTAGTAGGATATTATTTGCGTGTTGTCATGTGATTAGCACTATTTTTGGCATGAAATTAACTGCACGCTAAACGTGTTGAGCGCTCGACATTGAAGTAGTCTAGGTCGTTGGATGAGAAGGAATACATGTGGCTTGATGACATTTTATATTTAATTTGATATGGCTCTAGCAGAACATTCAATCGATCAAACCATACATTTCGTTCAGTCTGACTCCGACTTTAAATTATACGACAATCGATATAAAATAAACGGAATTGATAAACGTTTGGATTTTAAGCATGGAAATCCGAACATTTTTCATGGCAAATTTAGATTATGCGGCGGCGGGGGCGTCTCGCGGTGGGAAGCGGCTCCTCTGTCGTGCTCTGTGTGTCGCCGGGCCACTGACCGACGGCGACGGCGGCGTCTTGTGCCGTTGTTGGCGTACTCCTGGACGTTGGCCTAGCTTCAAGGAAGGCCAAAATGTTCTGGACTTCGGAGCGAGTCAACTGGCGGGAGGAGGCGACTGGCGTTGGTGCAAGGAAGCGGTCGACGACGGCCATCCATGCTGCTAAGGGGGGCACTACCACCCACGTGGGGACAGGCGCTGTGAATGGTGTGGCAGAGACATTCGTGTGCATGGGCACCGGCACGTGGGCGCACGTCAGTGCACGCGCAGTTGCATGCGCGTCAGTGCACGCGCAGGCGCATGCGCTGGCAGGTGCACGGGCGCGTGAAAGTCGGTGGGGACCTCATGGAACCCCGTGGGATCAAGCTCAGCGACAATGTGCGGCTCCCAGTCCATCAATGCCACGGGGATGGGCGCTGGCGCAGTCGGGGCGACGGGAGCCGGAACGGGAGCGGGGACAAGCGCGGCGTCTTCTCGCAAGGCCAGTTCAAGCTCGTCCCAAAGCGCCTTATGTTCTTGAGACTCCGGCTGGGTGTCTTCCTCAGGAAACTGGAACACTAAGGGCAGACCATCGTGATGCGGCATGGCGTACGTTTAGGTCAGGCTACTTGGAGGTAGACGAGAGGAGAATCGGAGAGGAAGAGAGAGGATTGTAGCGATACCGGGTAGTGCGGGGTTGATTTTAAACTGCGGCGCCGACGACATTAAAAGTGGGAGCGGTTGGGACGACGGTGGGCGGCGGAGCCTGGTCAAATGGCTCTCCTCCTAGTGAGCCTACACGGCGGTCTGCTCGCACACCTCCCTGGCAGCCGGCGCAGCGGTCTGCTCGCACGCCTCCCGTCGACTCACACGCTTGCTCGGACGACACCTGCTGATGAGAAGCGGGGACTCGTGGCCGCACGTAAACGCCCACGGTTTCAAGAGTGAAAGCGTTCGCCTTAACGTGACAGGTCTTTGTTCCAAAATACCTTGGCTCTTCATTTGTGCAACTTGTCATAAGCAGCTTGTCTCAAATTGAAGAAAAAACTTACAAAGTAATATTTGTTCCATATCACGTGACCATGCTTAGTTTCAAGAATTTATGCTCACTTTTGGATTTTCTGAAATTTAAGGTCCAGGATTCGAAACAATATCATAACCTGCATCATGCAATAAATTTTCAAGCCGTACATCTGTCATGTTGTATTTCTTAAGAAAGGATTTGGTCAAACATTTTGCTTAGTTAGAGTTCAGACAAGTTATATATGCAGAGTAAAAGGATAATCTCTCCATACTAGTGCATTACCTGATATATTAACTCAAGTACTAGGCACGAATAAACGGGCTCAACTCTGTGCTCATCCTGTAGTAGTAGTAGTAGTAGTAGTAGTAGTAGTAGTAGTACTAGGAAATGCAGTTGACGGGTGACCTTGACGAGCGGCGACCGAGGGAATTGAACCGTGCTCGGCATGGTAGGTAACATTGTCTAGTTACTAAATCATCCCTCCGTTGTTCATCGGTAGTCATTATGGACCGGGGACATGAGGGGAATTTCCTAGGGCTGGAATTCTGGCCGCCAGATATTTCAACTTGAAACGCTGAGGCTCGACTGGTTGGGGTTTCCTAATGTGCGTACCACGCACGCCACCGAAGGACACGAGCCCGGTTTTTTTAGGATCAACACGAGCCAAGGTCTGGCTGGTACGCCATTGGGCCCTACCATTCGAGAATACGAAAGGAACCTTTTAAATTGCCGAACGAATCTATGTGTATTACAATACCCGTATTTTCCTTGCAAATACTAATCTCAACGTGGTAATTGATTTATGACGAGTTGTTGAATTAGAGTGAGTTTGTGATATAGTGATCTCAACGTGGATTTCACATTTCATGGAATCCCTAGTAAGTTTTCCAATGCAAATTCAAATTTAAAAGATGAATAATATGGAGGTGATAAAACTTTGTATGTATCAAGCATATGACCACACACACACACACACACACACAGAGAGAGAGAGAGAGACACGCATGAACACAACAACAATCCAATAAGTATAGTGCATCTATTTTTCCAAACCATGCATGTATGACACGAATTCAAAAATACTCCTTCTATTCCTAAATATTTGTCTTTTAGTGAGTTCAACAAGTGACTACATACGGAGCAAAATGAGTGAATCTAGACTCTAAAATATGTCTATATACATCCGTATGTGCCAGTCCATTTGAAGCCTCTAAAAAGACTAATAGTTAGGAACGAAGGGAGTAAAATGTAAGACATCCATGGTCCCCAGTTAAATATTTAAAATCAACATGAAACTGAAACATGAATATTAAGTCTATTACTACAATACATGCAAATGTTGTGTTTAGGCGGAGCTATGATTGTCGGGGGTCAACCCCTCGACCTTAGATAAAATTGTGGAGCTCTGTTTAGGGTTGTTTAGATTATATTTGTCCCCACCCTCCCAACCACCGATTGGTTGTGCACCCCCACCCCTCCTCCCCGGGAGAATATCATGTGCCCCCATACCTTAGATGCTATATGCCGATACGAGTTGCTTGGAGCTTGTAGATCTGAGATATAGCAGCTCACATGATGTATCTTAATATTTTTGCAGGAAACCTTGATGAGTTTGAGAATTGCACACAATTTGTACAAAAACTACTTAGATTCCCTTTGATCCCGTATCCAACGACCTCGAAGCTCGTATCACCGTAGCATCTAAGATGAAGGAGGACATCATATTCTCATGTATGTAAGAATATCATGTGCTACCACACCTTAGATGCTTTGGTGATACATGCTCTTCGGAGGCGTTGGATTTGTGACCCAACACCTCCTAGGTGGTTTGAATGGTTTTTTGTAGAAAAGCCCCAAAAGAGTTCGGCCACTGCTTACAAGCACAAAGACTGCTCAGATGCCATTGGAGAGTATCACCGGAGCACCTCAAACGACCTCCAAGCTCGTATCACCGTAGCATCCAAGCTGCGATAGCACCTTATGTTTTCTTGCACGGGAGAGTATGAAGTGCTCCCGCACCATAGATTCTATGGTGATACGAGTTCACTGAGATCTAACGGCCCACAGTAGGAGGTTTGAATGTTTTTGCAATATACGTCTGATAGAGTTTGGGAAATGCGCAGAAAGTACAAGCACTACGCATGTGCCATCTGATCACTGATCATACGACCTAGATGCTCATATCACCGTAGCGGGTAATTAAGCTACGGGGAGCACCTAATATGAGCACCGAGGAGCCGTTGGATCAAGATGCGGCGGCACACATGAGGCCTGAATGTTTTATTTGCAAAAAAACCTTTAGAGAGTTTGGAAATTGCGCATAATTACAAAGATTACTCCCAAGCCATTGGATCTCACTTCCAACGGTTTAAAAACTCGTATCACCATAGTATCTAAGCTGCAGGGTGGATGTGATATTCTATGTCGCTGTCATTTTTGTTTGTAAACTTGCAAAACAACGTGTAACTCATGCCGTTACTTGTCTAACCGCACAAAGTGTTTGTTCAAAAAAACCATCCTACACTAAAATATCGGAACAATACACGGGGGTCCCACTTGTCATTAATCAAATTTGGACCTAAAACTAAAAAATCTGAAAGACGAGATTCAAACTGGCAACCTGGACTACAAAGCATAAGTCGATAGCCTGAAAAAACGAACGGTTGTTGGCTTTGTCCCATAACTTGATTTTATACAGTACTTGCGTTGAGTAGAGTAGAGGGAGTGCCTCGTCAACACGTGCATGACCGTTGTCTCACTTACTAGTGGGTCCCAGGTCTGCGATCTCAATCTCTCTTCTCTCCATCGCCTAACCTTTGCACGGGCACACACGAAGAGCGGCGCTAGCTTACCGTGGTGTTATTACATCTAAAAAACTTGTAAAATAGAAGAATCGCCTAGAACAAGAGACGTTGTGGCTGGTCGAGATGGAGCTAACCACATCTATCCTCCATGCCACATTTGCATGATGAAGTTGTGTGGCTAGTGGGGTGTTTTCGACCGACTGGTTGGGTCCCGAGGTCAAACCATAGGTACTACGTCTGATACAGTATATTTTTACACGCACATTTTTCCTTCATGCCGAGACATGGCACACCCTACCGCGCGGTTTCAGGGTCCTCCCAGGTGGTGCACGCATATATTCTTCCTGACGTGGGATGCCCTACAGCGCATTTTCTGGGTCCTGCTCGGTCGTAGCGCTGAAGCATGTAAATGAGTCATCTAATCATGAAAGACCACCTTTCCCGCCGAGTACATCAGTGAAGCACGGTGGCTAGCTAGTTGGGCTAGTTCGACCGATTAGCTAGGCCGCCGCCACATTTGTTTTTTCACCCTTTTTTTATCTACTTGCCGGCAGGTAAATTTAAATATCCACCGCGGTGTTGCTCTGGTGTTTGGGTGCGGCATGATTTTTAATTTTTTGATTGACAGGAGCAGGAGCGCCAGGATAATAAATTTTTTGATTGACGGGAGCAGGCGCAGCAGCAATTAGTCACGATGACTCCGCATGTAAAAACCCATTGCTCCCTGATGTGAGAAGTCGTCGACTGGTGTTTTACCGTGGTGAAAACCAAAAGATTCCCTGCTCCCTCCGCCTTCCCGTAGATTGCATTGCCGTTCAGCCATTTCGCCCCCTTTGCTTCCTCTCCCCATTGCTTCTACCTAGTGCCATGGCGTCGCAGCAGATCACGGAGTCCGAGGTGAGGCGCCTGACACTGGCTCCCGTTGACCGGGAGCGGGCTCTGCGGGCGGTTGCACCCTACATCACCAACATCATGCGCCTCGAGAAGCAGAGGGACTTCAGTGGTGTTTAGGCGCCCTCTGCATGGGCATGTCCATGTCTCGACGCAACATGACCGTTGGATCAAACTCAGATGATGCAGATCAGTCACTGTAGCACAAAGCGTGTGGGTGTGTTTGGTTGCATTCTCATCTCAATATAGTTGTTTCCTCTTCGTGTATTTTTGTCAACCTACTAGTGTGGACTCATGCACCCTTCATGCACTCTGCCGAACACCCAAAAGTGGGCCGAGAAGGGAACTTTTGCTCCCATCCCGTGCACCCTTTATACACCCTGCCTAACACTATTCGTGCTTCATATGGTTCATGTTTCGTGGAGTACTGTAGCACCGTACTCTCTGTGTGCTGTGGACCTAGTTCGATTAACATTGATCTCACCGTTCATTCTCGACCGGACAGCTGAAAAAGCGGTACTGTGTTACATATAGGAGTAGTTGACATGCGCACAACATCATTTGTTATCGTCATATCTTACTACACTAGCAACAAGATTGTGTAGTACTGACATATGAACCACTGCACATGCCTAGTAGTAGGAGCACTGTGTATGTTCAAGTGGCTGCCGTGTTTCGCACTCCTCCGTCGTAAGAGTGGAAATGCTTGCTGTAATCATTTTTTTCTTCAAAAAAAATAGTGGACACACTCTACCGTGCAGATCCTCCTCTAGCCATGCACTAAATTACTCACTTTCGCCGACGTGTGGGACAGCCAGCACCTGGGTCCACCATCCATGCACTAAATTACTCCGTAGTAGAGTGATGGTAGACTACCCCGATCGAACCGTCGTAGTAATGCCCAATGAGCCATCAAATCACAAAACCCCCTCCTTTCCAGTAGTAAGTTGGACGAACGAAGCAACCATCATTTCACTCTTCTCTCTCAGCTTCATCTCTTGAAGAAAACCCCCACTCGCTTCGCTTCTCCCTCATCTCGTTCCTCCTTTCACTCTTCTCTCTCAGCTTCCTCTCTTGGATGGACGTCGGAGCACCAGCCGACGTGATGTCTATGGCTTTGGCCAAAACCGTCGAGGCTCATGGTACGAAGAAGCGCAAGCACCCCGCCGAGACTACCGCAGACAAGCTCAAAGCCATCGCCCTGTCCAAGCCCCCCTCTCCGGGATCCCTCATTAAGCAAGTCCAGGTAATGTCTCTTGTTGACGATCTTTTTCTTGATCTTGATCGTGTTTTTTCATCTAACACGCAGTACTAGTACTGGTAGTACAACTTTCTGGGTGATCTTGCATGTGATTTCAGTGTGCCAAATGATGGTTCTAAATTCCTCTTTTGACCAAAACATGCGAGAGGTTGACACTGATTTCTTATAGATTACTTTCAACTACTCCCTTTGTCCCAAATTTCTTGTCTTAGATTTGTCTAGATACAGATGTATCTAATACTAAAATGTGACTTGATACATCCGTATCTAGACAAATCTAAGACAAGAATTTTGGGACGGAGGGAGTACTTTATGAACATCAATGCTACCTTTTAAGAGGGTATATTTGCCTCAGTAACTTGTGTTATGGATATTGCATGTAATCCCTATACTCTCATGCCTTTGAAGACATGTTCTAGTGTCTTTGTTCACTCATTTCTGTGTGTATATGTAGTCATATATGGAGTATAATATTGAAAATCATCTTATATTTCTGAACAGAGGTAGTAATAAAATATGGTTTCTGTTTGAATTAGAACCAGGTCCGCGGTGGAGATGAAGTTCTCAAAGTCATGTCGTGTGAACTAGAAGACCTGATGATGAGTTCTACTACTGAACTATCCAGCTGCTGTGTCCTTATCGCCATGTGTCCTGAACTAGTGTTTTCTTGTAGCATTGTAGTCAGGCGTGTTCTCGAGGTAGTACTTGACCACAGCAATTTCCTGGATGTGCCTTCAATTATGAAGGGTGTGGTTTTTGTAAAGCTTCCCAACAAATCTGATGCGGTCTGTCTTCATCATCATGTTTATGAGTGGAAAGACCACTAGCTTCTCCAAGGTTGACAAGATAGTGATGGTGCATGTAGACATCTCACACGAAGTCCATGGCCTGGTCAGTTATGCGGGGTTCATCCCGTAGGTCGGTGGCAAGAAATAGTCTGCAGAGTTTAATTAGTGCAACTTTGCTTGTCTGTAGTAAGTACGATTGTTCAGTACTTTATTTGTGTTTGCGATCCATGTATTGTTTATTAGTACTGCCACTTTTGGTGTGTGGTCAGTCCTGAGAATGGTCTATGTTAATGTTTGTCCACTCAATTCAGTCTGTATATTTTGAAGTATCCAGATCATATTTTTTGTGAGGACGGTTTATCAATTATAGTTACACTCCAATATCTGTATGCATTGCAGGGTTTATCGCACCCACCAGGATTTCCAGTCCCATGGATGTTCGGTCCATACGATTTTTCACGACCTTTGGACTGTCCTGCTTGCGGGAGTAGGCGGGGCCCCTGCACGCCACGCGTAGGTGGACGATCAATCTTCTGTTTAGTACTCGAACATAGTGATTTCCTGGTAAGGATTCACTCATGTCACATCAAGTAAATCTTATTGATTTACTGTCTAAATCTTATTGATTTAATGTCATGTTTTCTTCCTTTTCCTGCAATTTTACGATGCAGGTTTTGCCATGTGACATTCATCACAGAATAAACCGTTTGGTTTGCTCTACGATGGCTATTTTTGTAGGTTTCACTTCTTATGTCGTGTCAGTAACGAAGGCACTGTCCATCACTTATATTACTGGAAAAAATTTGATCAGTCTATTGTCTGAGTACAAGCTGAATCCCTATGATGAACTGCAGTTTGGTTTAACAAAAACGCCACAATTAGTCTTTCTCGCGTTTAAAAGAAATGAAGAAAAAAAATGGATCACGGTCACGGATCATAGTCAAGTTAGAAAGCTGATCATAGCAGACCAGACACGATTGCCGCTGTCTCGCACAGATCGAGCACCAGCAGTTGCTCTAGCACTGACAGTGGCAACAGCTCAGTCTGATCCAGCTGAGGATTGGGCATCGACCGAGTCAGCGGATCAGTCTGATCTACCGGAGGATCGGGCATCGACACCGGCACCTGCTCTGACACCGGCACCAGCTCTACAAGGAGCACCATCTCCGGCAGCAGCAGCGGCTTCGGCACCTGCACCAACACTTGCACTTGCATCTGCTCCGGCCTGTGCAGTTGCACCGGCAACAGTCTGGGCTGCAGTTCGCACTTCATATACCAAAGTCCTTACAAAAACCGACATGTCCACCTTCTTGGTAAGCATTGGCCGCCCAAGTGCTTTGTTCTTTTTTCTTTCCATGTTTCATATGATTTACTGTGTTGATCTAACTGTTTGGGTATGTCTTCTTGTTTGCAAACGGAGAATTCCTAGAGCAACGAGGGAGTCGTTCAACAATCTGGGTGACCGCGGCCATGTTTCTCTTACCATGCGTAGCCTTGGTGTGAATGAACCTTCTCAATATACCGTAAGTACAAAGGATGGCCGCATGATGATTGATGCTAAAGGATGGTCAAGGTTCAAATCTAAATCATGTCTTGCGGTAGGGGATGATGTCAAAATCGAACTTTCTCGGCAAGGAGAGCTGGTCCAAATCAACTTTGTAATTCTTCAGTAGCAGCACGCAACTGCCGAACTAATCTATCCTCCGAGAGATTTTGATGTAATAATCTGGCATGGTGAAACAAGTGTCCTATGTGTATAAGTAGTACGACAGTATTATTTATCACATGGTATATCGTTGATAGAATTGCAACTCTGATTGCTGGTTAGGAACTGTCGTTCGATTTCATTCCAACAGCTGCCGTGCTTTAATCAATTTTGTGTATTCGCCTTGCGACAGCATCTAAAACCAGCGACGTACCGATGGCTTGCAATATGAAAAGCACCGAGGAAGAACACATGGGCCCCCAAACATGCAGGGTCGGCCTGCGGCCCAACGTCCAGAACCGTGAGCCTATCTGAGTATTATATTCTCAGCTGAACCCCCATAATGCCCGTGCATTGCAGAGGGAGTATATTTCTCGGCAAGGTGATCTTGTGATATAAAAGATTTGTATATTTCTTTACAGAGGGAGTATCTCTCTATCAAAAAATATATTTATATGTAACTAGTTACTCCTGTCTTTCTACTTCCTTTCGCTGATATGTGGGGCAACCGGCAACGGGGTCCACGTGCCATATGCACAAATTAGAGTGCACAACTTCACGGTAGACACACCCCGGTCGTAGCGCCGCAATAATGCCTAATAAGCCGTCAAATCACAACCCTCCCTTTCCAGCTTTAGTAGTAAGCTGGACGGACGAAGCGTCAATATTTCACTGGTCCTAGATCCCCTTCTCCCTCGTCTGCTTGTTCAGAGAAAACCCCCTCTCGGCGATTGCATAGGGTTTTCTCATGGAGAACTAGGTACGAATTCTTTATCCATCCCCGATAAATCCAAGTCCCTTGGTCGCAGGTAATCCTAGGATGACAGCCGCCACCATTGATGCATTTTTCTTCCTACTGAATCTAGTGTGTTTCATTTGCAGTGCCCAAACTGCGAGTACCCTACAGGTTTCTGCGCCCTCAGCGAGACGCCACACTTGTTCCTTCTCATCCTACCACAGCATTTTGAAACACGCACAATATGTTCCTAGAATACTCTTTTCTATCCGGGAGGATGGGGGTTTTTTGAACATGCTGTCTTCTCATATTATTTTTCCTGCAGTGTATTATTTTCTTTGCCAGAACACATGTACTCAAGATGCTCGGCCTTGCCATAACTGAATACACTAGTTTAATGGTCACAGTGAAGACAAGCCATGGATATAAGTTCCGAGTTGGGTTCATGAACCAAGAAGATCGCTGCTTTTTTTATGGCCGAACTTGGATAAACTTTCTCAAGTGTTATAGACTGAAAGTTGGCGCACGAATGTTGATGGAAATAGCAGAACCTGGTCTCATCTTCACTGCGATCTTCCACCCCGACGTCGTTCCAATTGTTCATCCATGTTAGTTTTGTATCTGGTTCTTGCTTGTTGCCTCGATTACTTCTTAATCCACCTATTCTGTCTAACTAATCACAATTTAACTTTAGAAGTAGCAACGAATCTCTCACGAAGATGCTACTTCTAACTAATATTTTCTTATAATTGGTGGCACGTGTAGGTTTTTTCAGAGTTAAGCAGTCTGCTCGTTTGTTACTCTGTAATAACTCGGTTGTTACTAATGGCACTAAAGTTGACTGGATCAACATCCACAAGTTCCTACACTTTATTGATCGTCTTGAGGTCCTTGGGGCGTTTCAATGGTGGAAGGACACGTGGGATATGTGTGCCACTGCTGCACTCGTTGAACAGGTCCAACTGTGTCGAGAAACTTATGGTACGAGCTGTTTTCTGTTATATATGTTGTTCATAAACTATTGGTTATACACAGTTTTACAGCTGTGATCTTCTTGAAACAGGAACTGTCGAGTTCTATTGTTCCTATACAGATGCCTGACCATGGCCGGGTCAGACTTGCGCTTTGTCACAACATGATGTTTATGTCGACCTACTCAATTCCCCTTGGAGGTGAAAATATACTTATTCATGGGTGGTCTCAAATAATGAAGGCCCGTCCATCTTGGAGAATAGGACAGAAGATTATGTTCATGCTTTTCCATGGCTCTAAAGTGAATATCCTGTTTATTGACCACGTTGCGAGATGAAGCCACTTTCAGAATGTTGTGGATGCGCGGGGTGGCGCCTGGGCCTTGTCCTGGGGCTTGGCGGCCTCACCCTTGGTTAACTATAGGCAAAGTAGCATTGTTTGAGGCATGCTTTTTACAGTTGAACCTGTATAAGTACTCATACTACTTTCAGCTATGGTTGTTAAGTGCCCCTGCTGGTTTCAATTAAGGTTGTTAAGTACTCCTACTGCTTTTACAGTCTGTCATGTTTCTTCAGTCCTGTCTTCCTCCAGCCGCCAAAACCGAACCAGCGCCGGCGGGGCCGCCTGCTTCCGCCTCCCACGCTGGCTGCGCCTCAGCGCACGCATCGCCGCCCCACCATCTCATAAATTGTTAACGTTGACGTCCTCCGCATGCTTTGGTGCGCTCGCCGTGGCGCCGTCCTCTCGCGTTGTCAACATGGCCAACAAACAGCAGGAATCGGCAGAAGTACGTGGATAGGATGACAGTAGGGGCCCACCACGTCAGCGTATGGAAAAATAAAATGCTTCCTCCTAGTGTTTTCCTGACATCTGGGACCCATGACATTGTGAGCGTATATAGTCAATAGACAAGAGAACAACACAAGATCGGCTGACACCTGGGACGTAGCTACTCAAGCAGTATTTTTTTGTTTGGTATTGTTAAGATGGAGCAGGGTTTGAACTGGGCTGTGGCCCGTCTAGCCCAGGCTTATATTTTATGTTCACCATGTGACCAGCCCAGCTATTTTTTATTTGTGAAAATGAGCCTAGTTTATTTTTTCTGAAGAATACCCAATCCTGGCCTACTTAGTTTTCTACGCTCTGATGGGCTGCAACTCTTTCAAGACGCCTAAAAATCTTGAAAGTAATATGAAATGGGTTGTAAATATAAAAACAGATGACAAATTGGCAATTACTTTATAATTTCTGAATTTTTTTCACATTTTCAGATTCCTTTTTCACTAGGCATTAACCTAATTTAAATATATCTTCAAAGTACTTTAAATCTGGCTCGACATTTCGGTATTAAAAATAGTTTGGAACCCACAGAAATATGCGAAATTGGCCCTGGCAACCAAAAAAACGACTGCAATAAATTGCATAAGAAGTTGCCATGAGCTATATATAAATTATTAAAAAAAAGAGGGAGTGGTCTGACTTGTGGGCCTGTTTAATTGACGCGTATGCAAGATTTTTTTAGTTATTATATACGTCAACAAAAGATTCTAGTAGCCGTAACCATTGGATGTCAATCCAACGGCCGTCGTGTTTCTTCAATCTTTGATCGTCTTCCTCCAGCCGCCAAAGCAGCGTCGGCGGGACTGCCTACTCCCGCCTCCCGTGGTCGGCTGTGCTGCCGCGCAGGCCTCAGCGCCCCCTACTACTCCCACCGCTGGACAGGGCATCCCTCTACTCACCCACATCCCCTGTTATTCTGCGGCGACGGCAGCCTCACACCGCAGCCGAACCGGTGAACCCTCGTACTCCTCTCCGCGCAGGCTTCCACTGCTACGTCTTCCCTGGCTCCGCGTCGTCCCCTTCCTAGGCCTCGCCGTCGTCCACCACTGTGGTACTCTCGGCGCGGCGTGGTCAATGTGGTCAACGACCGACTTCCATCGGAAGAGTACTGTATGTGGAGAGGCTGACAGCTGGGTCCACGACAGCTGCAAGGAAGTACCTCCTTATTACGCGGAAAATAATTATTCCTCCACCTGACAGCAGGGACCCACCGGACGGGCCACCAGTATTTGTGAAAAAAATGTTTCCCCCTGACTGCTGGGACCCACAGGACAGGCCACCGTATTTCGCGAAAAAAATGTTCCCCCCGCTGTCAGCTCGGACCCACCGGAAGTGCCTCCTTATTACGCACAAAAAAATGAATACCCCCCTGCTAGCTGGGATCCACCTTGGTGGGAGGCTGACTTGTGGGCCTACTAAGTTGACTGGGACGGAGGCCTTTGTCAACTTTAGTCAATATATGAATGATTCTAGCTCCAGTGACCGTACGATGTCCATCCAATGGCCGTAGTGCTTCTTCAACCTCTGGTCTTCTTGCTCCAGCCGCCCAAAGCAGCGCCGGTCGTGCCGCCTACTCCTGCCGCCCGTGGCCAGCTGTGATGCCGCGGAGGCCTCACCGCCCCCTACTACTCCCACCGCTGGGCAGGCCATTCCTCTACGCACCCACACCCCCTGTTATTCTGTGGCGACGACAGCCTCACACCGCAGCCGAATGAGTGAACCCTCATACTCTTCTTCCCTTGGGCATCCACTGCTGCGTCTTCCCCGGCTCCGCGTTGTCCCCTTCCTAGGCCTCGCCGTCGTCCACCGCCTTGGTGTTCTCGGCGCGGCGTGGTCAACGTGGTGAAGGAATGGCTTCCATCGGACGTGGACTGTACGTGGAGAGGCTAGCTGCTGGGTCCACGGCCGCAACAAGGAAGTGCCTCCTTATTACGCGCAAAATAATTATTCCTCCAACAGACAGTGGGGACCCACCGGACGGGCCACCGTATTTCACAAAAAAATGTTTCCCCCTGACTGCTGGGACCCACCAGATACATCTTTGCACGCAAGGAAGTGCATCCCAAAAAAACGATTTACCCCCCTGACTGCTGGGACCCACCAGCTACATCTTCGCATGCAAGGAAGTGCGTCCAAAAAAAATGATTCGCCCCCCTGACTGCTGGGACCCACTAGCTACATCTTCGCACGCAAGGAAGTGCGTCCGGGCAAAAACAAAACAAAACGATCCCCCCTGACTGCTGGGACCCAGCAGCTACACCTTCGCACGCAAGGAAGTGCATCCAGAAAAAAAAACGATTCGCCCCCCTGACTGCTGGGACCCACCAGCTACATCCTCACAGGCAAGGAAGTGCCTGATAGTCGGGACCCACCTAGTCGAAGCGTACGTAGCGTTGTCATTCTGGTCACGAACGTGTACGTACATATATATTGGTGGATGTAGAGGCGCACACGTGTCGTAGTAGAGGCGTGTACGTGTCGTAGTAGAGGCGCGCACGTAGCATGTACATGTACGTACAGCGGCCAGGGTGCATGAAAGAAAATATGGCCACGTATGTGTACATACGGGCGGGGTCTCGAACGCCTACTCGTGCATACATACGGCCAGGGCTCGTGTACATGGCTGGGTCAGAACGGAGAAACAGCGTCGTCGTTGTGTTCATGGGGAGGCAACGGAATGCGTCGTGTTCATCGGGAGGCAACGGAATGCGTCGTGTTCATCGGGAGGCAACGGAACGCATGGGAGCCAACCGGCTGGGTCAGAACGGAATGCGTGGTCGTGTTCATCGGGAGGGCTTGGACGGAACAGGCTATGGAAATGAGGCCTGGCGTACCGCAAAAAGGAGGAAACGGCCTTGTGTTCGAACGGCTACGTTTGAAACGGGATCCTGTTCATCCAGCCTCCACCACGCGCTACTCCACTGGCTACTGTTCAACCACCCCTCCACCGTCTACTGTTCATCTAGCCTCCACCGCGCGCTACTCTACCGGCTACTGTTCAACCACCCCTCCACGGGCACCCCTCCACCGTCTACTGTTCATCCAGCCCTCCACACCACGGGGTCCTGTTCAACCACCCCTCCACGGGCACCCCTCCACTGTCTAGTGTTCATCCAGCCCTCCACCACACCACGGGGTCCTGTTCATCCAGAGGCAACGCCACCGCTCACTGTTCATCCAAACCCCCCTGCAATGCTCACTGTTCATTCAATCGATCGGCTTCAGTTAGCAGCAGTAGCGAAGGAATTACTCGATCGGGTTCAGTTAACAGCCATCGATCGATCGCTCGGGTTCAGTAACGCATAGCCTGCAGTGCAATCGCTCGGGTTCAGTTAGAGCCCAACGCCTTGCTCGGGTTTACTTAGAGCCAACGCCTCGCACACACGCGCGTACGTGTATGAGAGAAACACGCATCGCTCAGCCCCCGACCTCCCACCGTAACCGGGAACTCCTCGAAATTTTACTCCCCCTCGCTTCTACCACGGTTTTTTCCGTCATGGACGGCCCAAAGAATGTTATGCAGCTGCGTCTCTGGCCCGCCCAGGACGAAAAGCCCATTTTCTGTCATGATTTTTTGTCGTAGAAGTAGGAGCCCACCACATCTATGATGATACCGGGTTTTGTCACAATTATCGTCATAGAAGTGTCATATGTATGTTAGAAAAAAATTCGTTCAGCCCAAAATGTCACGGATGTGTCTTTTTTTTTGTAGTGCACGCCCTCTCCCCATGGCCGGTGGAACGACAGCCTTGACCTCCTCCTCGAACGACTCATCGACCACATCTTCAATGAGAGGGGCCCCGGTGCCAGCGTTGCTGGCCTCCCCGGTGGATTCCGCCCACTGGGCGAGCTCCCTCTCCTTCGCGGCCGCCGCAGCTTCGTCCTCCATGCCGCCAGTGCTGTCGGCCTCCTTGGCGAGCTCTGCCTCCGCCGCCCTGGCGGCGATATAGTCCAGCTCCGCTTGGGTGGTGTCCTGGATGAGCAGCGGCTCATCACGGATGTACTTCTCCGACAAGGTGTCGAAGAACTTCTGCACCTAATCCGCCTCTGGCTCGGCCCAATTCGGGTCAAGGCCGTGCGCATTGAAGTCTAGCATGATGGTGATTATGTCGGTTTAGTGAGAGTTGTTGCTCAGCGGGACAACCCCCGCCGGCAACCCAAACAGGGGCCC
This sequence comes from Triticum urartu, assembly GCF_003073215.2. Lineage (NCBI taxonomy): Eukaryota > Viridiplantae > Streptophyta > Magnoliopsida > Poales > Poaceae > Triticum > Triticum urartu. Next base: position 237,371,486 of record NC_053026.1, read on the forward strand.
CTTGACGACCTTGCCGGCCTTCGCGGCCTTCCCGGTCCTCTCGGCCCTACCGTCGCGGTTCATGTCGAGCTGAAAAAGCCGCTGGCAGAAGTGGGCGTGCCCCATCACCGTGAAGTTGTGGTTCAAGCCGGGGCGAAGCCTCATGATGTTAGCCGCATTCCTGAAAAGCCAGGCCGGCCTCCCCTTGTTGTGCAGTGGAGCGATTCAGCGGCGGATGAAATCTGCCCCAATCATCTCCAGGGTGAGCCCGACAATGGTGAGGCGATGGATCCTCGTGGTGGCGACCTTGAGTTTCTCATCCTGGGCGTGGACATCTCCCCAGTCATCTCTGCGAACCGGCGGCGCCTAGCGAACCTGGCAAAATTCCTGTCGGTCCTCCTCCTCAATCCAGCACCACCGGCTCCGCCACTCCTCCCACCTCTCCTTCTGAGCGCCCTCCGGATATGTCCCCTTCTCCTGGGTCCTTGGGATCCAGGCGACACAACCGTAGATGACGCCTCCCTTATGTATCCGAGGATAGAAGTAGTGGCAGGAAAAGCGCCATGCTGGGATGCACTCCGACAAAGCCCTCGCAGAGATGGGCAAAAAGGGCCATGCACGCCACGACATTTGGAGTGAAATCCAGAAGGTGGAAGCCATAGGTGTGCATGACATCATTGACGAAATCAGAGAAAGGGGACAGAGGCCCCATGAGAAGTAATCGACGAAGAATGGGTACCAATTCTGGCCGGCCTCGGCGAAACCAGCAGGGATGATGCGCGTGGCCGGATGCCCCGTCGTCTCCCCCCCGTCTTACACCACCACAGGGGCTTGAAGTTGTCCCGGAGATGGACCGCGTCGACCGTCGAGGGAATGTAGGCGAGCTGCGTCCACTGCGCCGCCAACTCACTGTCCGGCGGCTCCTTCCCCCCCCCCCCCCCCCCCCCCCCCCCCCCCCCCCCCCCCCGGCGTCCTTGGCCACTCCCTTGCCTTTGTTGGTTTTGGGTTCGATGGTGGTTGCGAGAGGTGAAGGACAGTGAAGACGTGGCGGCGGCGAGCGAGAGCAAGAGCTTGAGAAGGAAGAAGGAGGGGACGGCAGTTCCGAGATTGGAGAAGGCATAGAGGGTAAATGAGCAGCGCGCCCGTGGTTATTCCTTTTTACGGGGAAGGCACGGGCTGGCTCTTTACCATTTACTGCGACATGATGCCTGCGTGTGGTAACCTCCCCACGCATGACCCCCACGTCACCACGCATGGCCCTCCATGTCGCGCGTTCAACGCGGGTCGTAGGGAAGCGCAGTGAGCGAAGGAGTTACTACAAGTAAAAATCCACCCCGCCTGCCCGCACACCATTCTGGGCCTAGCCCAACAATGCGTCACGCTTATGTGTGGCCCAGGCCCGGGGGCTCCTGTCAGTGTACAAAAGTAGGGGCTCTCCTTTGCACCCCTTTACTTGTGCACGGGTAGTCAGAGCCGCACCTGCGGCTGCACTGAGCAGGGGCAGCGGAGGGAAGCCGGAGCACAAGAAAACCAAAGCAATGCCAAGAACAGAGGCATAGAGATCAAGAGGGCAAGGTGGACTCCCCCGGCAAGACCCTTGCCGGGGCAACCTCCGCAGCCCCGGTAACACCCTTGCCGGGGCAGCCTCCGCGGCCCCGGCAAGAGCCTTGCTGGGGTAACTTGCCCAATGCCAGCAGAGCACGCCGCCCTTGAGCCAAGGGGTTCCAACACCATCAACCACATCAGAACCAAGGCTCGGGAGGCACCTCCATGGTGGCATGCAGATCTTTGTGGACATCATAAATACACAAGATCCTTGCCAAGGAAATCCACGAGACCCCCGGCAAGATCCTTGCCAAGGACGACCGCAGTGCCACGGCAAGACCCTTGCCGGGCCCCAGCAAGACCCTTGCTGAGGACATATGCGGTGCCGCAGCCAAGCCCACGTCTGCCAAGACTCCACTGCCGCTCCCATGCAGCCGCTAGCTCTACCAGCTGGGCAAGCGTCTGCGTGGCAGCATGCGGCCTCCACACCGACTCAGCAAGCACCTGCGTGGTGGCATGTAGATCTTCGTGAAGACTCCGCCACCACGCCATCCCAACATCCAGCCAACGTGCAGCTACAACGCCTCATCAGCTCAGACACGCATCGGAGCCAGGCGAGGCGGCGACAGCTGCGACGAGCTTCCTTGCCATCCCCGATAAAGCAAGAGGGGCACGTCAGCAGCGCATTAAATGTGTTTGTCCGACGGTGCCAGAGGATAGACTCAGCCACTATACACCTTTCCACCTCCTGTGTGCCACTGTGGCGACCCCTTTTTTGGCTACAAAAGGAGGCCCGAGGCGTACTTGAGAGGGATTCGGATGTTTTGGACGACGCATGCACCATAGCTAGTTCAAGAGCTCAAGAACACTCAAATATACACCAGAAGCAGGACTAGGGTATTACGCATCTTCGCGGCCTGAACTTGGGTAAACGATTGTTGTGCTGTCCGCCAGACCCGCGCTTTGCACAACCCCGCTCCCGCCAACCGTAGAAGGGATCCCAGCGATCCCATAGGTGTCGTTTCCACCGACACCAGGGTGCCTCAACCAATCCACCCAGATGTGTATTAAAGTAGCCACCTTAAGTTTAACCATTAATTAAAACTCTCTCATCTACCATGGATCACTCAAACCAAACCACGTCTACGAGCATATCATAGCAATATAAGCATAACGTAGAAGTAACTCTCAGGGGTTGAAGAAAATAAAGGCAATAGGTACTACCTCATCACTACTTCCCAATACCCACAAGTATTCAAGCCCTAACCATGTTGTGTTTGAAGATTAAACTAATGCATAAAAACTAGGTATTAAGGGGTATGATCAAAGTGTTACTTGCCTTGCCGAGGATCTGAAACCCTAGTGACACGTAGTAGCATGCTTCGCACTCCGAAAAATCTATCGCAAACAAACAATAACATACATAAGCACTCAAGCAATAGAGGCAAGGGTAAAACTCAATATAAAAGATCGGAATTGAAAGTACAAGTGAAGAGCTTCGATTTTCAAAAAGAATCAATCAAATCGGAGCTACGAAACTCAAACTTCGGTCAAAAGAAGTTCGAATTCAAATATGCTTGAAACCAAATTTTAAATTGTCAAAACCATGTTCAAGTTGATTATCTGGAAAGAGGTGATCGAGACAAAGATTTTGGCATCGGTTTCACTAGATTTGGACGGGCGAGCAAAAAGTTGTGAGGGTTTGAAAATCAGGGGCAAATCTGCGATAAAAATAATTGCAGATAGGTCCCTGGCTGAAAATAAAATAAAAGAAAAAGGCTATCGAACGAACTTTCGCTATCAGGGACAAATGAACAAATACGTTCGTTAATAGTGGCGTTCGAGTGAACGTTCACTAATTAGCGGAACCAAAAAAAACAAAACCGATCTAACGGGAAAAAACCCCCAAAAAACCGGGCGTCGGTTCGGCGATTATTACTGTTTCTTAAAAAACGGCAGTCGGTGATACGTCTCCAACGCATCTATAATTTTTGATTGCTCCACGCTATTATATTATCTATTTTGGATGTTAATGGGCTTTATTTTACACTTTTATATCATTTTTGGGACTAACCTACTAACCGGAGGCCCAGCCCAAATTATTGTTTTTTTGCCTATTTTAGAGTTTCGCCGGAAAGGAATATCAAACGGATTCCAAACGGAATGAAACCTTCGGGAACGTGATTTTCTCAACAAACGTGATCTAGGAGACTTGGAGTGGGTGTCAAGAAACGATCGAGGAGGGCACGAGGCAGGGGGCGCGCCTACCCCCCTTGGCGCGCCCTCCACCCTCATGGGCCCCTCGTTGCTCCACCGACGTACTTCTTCCTCCTATATATATCCACATACCCCCAAACATCCAGGAGAACCACGAAAACCTAATTCCACCACCGCAACCTTCTGTATCCGAGAGATCCCATCTCGGGGCCTTTTCTGGTGCTCCGCCGGAGGGGGCATTGATCACGGAGGGCCTCTACATCAACTCCATGGCCTCTCCGGTGATGTGTGAGTAGTTTACTTCAGACCTTCGGGTCCATAGTTATTAGCTAGATGGCTTCTTCTCTCTCTTTGGATCTCAATACAAAGTTCTCCTCGATTCTCTTGGAGATCTAGTCGATGTAATCTTCTTTTGCGGTGTGTCTGTCGAGATCCAATGAATTATGGGTTTATGATCAAGTTTATCTATGAACAATATTCGAATCTCCTCTGAATTCTTTTATGTATGATTGCTTTATCTTTGCAAGTCTCTTAGAATTATCAGTTTGGTTTGGCCTACTAGATTGATCTTTCTTGCAATGGGAGAACTGCTTAGCTTTGGGTTCAATCTTGCGGTGCTCGATCCCAGTGACAGAAAGGGAACCGACACGTATTGTATTGTTGCCATCGAGGATAAAAAGATGGGGTTTATATCATATTGCATGAGTTTATCCCTCTACATAATGTCATCTTACTTAAAGCATTACTCTGTTCTTATGAACTTAATACTTTAGATGCATGCTGGATAGCGGTCGATGTGTGGAGTAATAGTAGTAGATGCAGAATCGTTTCGGTCTACTTGTCGCGGACGTGATGCCTATATACATGATCATACCTAGATATTATCATAACTATGCTCTATTCTATCAATTGCTCGACAGTAATTCGTTTACCCACCATAATACTTATGCTCTTGAGAGAATCCACTAGTGAAACCTATGGCCCCCAGGTCTATCTTTCATCATATTAATCTTTCAACACTTAGCTATTTCTATTGCCGTTTATTTTACTTTGCATCTTTATTTCTCTTTATCATAAAAATACCAAAAATATTATCTTATCATATCTATCAGATCTCACTCTCGTAAGTGACCGTGAAGGGATGGACAACCCCTTTATCACGTTGGTTGCGAGGTTCTTATTTGTTGGTGTAGGTGCATAGGACTCGAGCGTGATCTCCTACTGGATTGATACCTTGGTTCTCAAAAACTGAGGGAAATACTTCCGCTACTTTACTGCATCACCCTTTCCTCTTCAAGTGAAAACCAACGCAGTGCTCAAGAGGTAGCAGTAGGCGGCGGCGGGATCTGGCGAATGTCGAGGCGGGGCTCCATCGAGGCGGCTTGTGGCGACGGCGGCGCAAGGCGGCGGCGCGGGCTGCGGTGGGGCGGGGCTAGGCACGGCAGCGCGGGCGGCTACGGCGGTGGTGTGGGGTGGAGGCGGCGGTTGGGGGGCGCAATGTAAACGGGCCGTGGGGGCCTGGCTTGGAGGAGGGGGCGTCGCGGGGTGGAGTCCGGCTCGGACTCCCCTCGGCGTCCGGCGGTGGCATGGCGGTGCGGCGTGGGAAGGCAGTGGCGCGAGGTGGGTCGGCCTGCTCGGCTAGGCTTTGGCCGAGTCGGGCGGGAACTTTTTTTTTATTTTTTTATAAAAAATAATTTCGCCCAAAAAAAATCCTAGTAAAATATAAAAATTTCTAAAATTGCCAAAAACAATTTTCACTGTCTAAAACTATTATTTAGAACAAAGTGAACATTTTTCTGGCCTAAAAATGCAATTTTTAGAAATGCATATTTTTCTAAATTCAAATAAAATAGCAAATAAAATATAAATTTGATTTTGAAATTTTTCCTCCAATATTCCTCTCTTTTGGAGAAGTCATATTATCTTCTCTCTTTTAATTTAAATATTGGAAATAATTGGAGCAAAAAGTTATTAAAACCAAATTGATCCTCTTTTCAAATTTGAGAAAAATTCAAATATGAAAGTTTATGAAATCCCCAACTCTCTCCTTGGGTCCTTGAGTTGCTTAAGATTTCTAGGATCACAACCAAATATGCAAAAAAAAATGATGACCTATGTATAACATCCAAATTGAAAATTGAGATGTTACACCCAACTCAAAATGATGAGTTCCATTTTAGTTTGTCCTCCCAACAAAGTTTTCAAGTTCTATATCATACCATAGTACAGTGAACAAATTTTAATGCCCATTCTCCCATGTCTCTAAATTCAAAATATTATTTCACTATAAATCTTTCAAAAGACCTACTACAATCACATCAATTTTTTCGATGCCTACCATCCTTCTTACTGTATTTTTGTTATTTTTTCGTGACGCGTGCAAGATATATACTAGTCTTTTGGTCATCTTCTAAGTTGGTGGCCTAATGTCTCTCTTTTTAATAGCTCCATAGCACGTATGGGCATTGTGCTAGTTTATAAAAAATTCATCATGTGGAACACACAACAAAAGTGTACCATGTTTGTGTAGTAATTGCCATGTTTCTTAAAGTAATTTACCGTGGTAACATGAAAGATGAAAAACTGAAAACTGCCATGGATCACACGAAAAGTAAAATTTGCAAGAAAATTAGAGTAAATTGCCATAGTCCCATAAAAGTTAGTTTGGCATGAAAAAATTGCCATTACCGATTATATTGACATGTATATGATGGTTAAAAATTGATGTGGCAATATAGGTAAATTTGCCAAAAAAGGTAAAATTGCCATGGAAAAATAAAAAATAAAAAAATTCACAGAAAAAGATATTAAAAATGAAATTTCCATGGCATTATAGATAATTTTGCCATGTCTTTTTGAGCAAAAACAGTAGGGTAGACCCATACTATAACTTTTTTTCATTAATATGAGTGGGTAGTTACAAGTGGATGTACAAAGTGGTTATGACTATGGCCTATGCTACATTCACAAGTAATCTAGCCAAGTTTGTATCCCTTCTTTTAGGCTTGGTTTTGCTTTTCTCATGATTGTGCCAAAGTGTTCTTTGAAACAGGCATTGCAATACTCCAAGCTTTTTTGTCTTAGGGTAAAGAATGATGTTGTTTTTGTGCTTCCATATGGACCAACATCTAGCAATACAACATTCTTTGAATGATTGAATGTTTGTTCTGTTTTTTGCTTCCTCCAGCATTTCATTGATGCTCAGGTCAGTGTTCCATTCAATACCAATAGACATCCAGAAGTTTTGGATGAAATCACATGAGAAGAAAAGGTGTTTCAGGTGCTCATTTGGTTCATCATCACATAAGACACATTTGCTTGATTCAATATAGAAGTGTTTCCTAGTTAGCAAGTCTCTGGTATTTAATCTGTCTAGTAGCAATAACCAGAATAAAAACTTTTGCTTAGCTAAACATCTAGATTTACAAATAGATTGGAATGGTTTAGGGGCATCTGGTGGGTTGCCTATAAACTCCAGGTAAATCCTTTTTGCGCAATATCTTGTAGGTGACTAGTAGAACTGCCAACTGTCTCTGTTGTTGTTGCTTGCAATATTGATCATGTTCCTCAATGATATGTTTTGTTGTACAACAAAAGTTGACATAGGTAGATGGAGCATTTCGTATATATCTTCCCTACACTACAAAAAGACACATCCGTGACATTTTGGGCCGAACGAATTTTTTTTCTGTCATACATATGACACTTCTACGACGATAATTGTGACAAAACCCAGTATCATCATAGATGTGGTGGGATCCTAATTCTATGACAAAAAATCATGACAGAAAATGGGCTTTTCATCCTGGGCGGGCCGGAGACGCAGCTGCATGACATTCTTTGGGCCTTCCATGACGGAAAAAACCGTGGTAGAAGCGAGGGGGAGGAAAATTTCGGGGAGTTCCCGGTTACGGTGGGAGGTCGAGGCCGAGCGATGCGTGCTTCTCTCGTACACGTACGCGCATGTGTGCGAGGCGTTGGCTCTAACTGAACCCGAGCGAGGCATTGGGCTCTAACTGAACCCGAGCGATTGCACTGCAGGCTACGCGTTACTGAACCCGAGCGATCAATCGATGGCTGTTAACTAACCCGATCGAGCGATTCCTTCGCTACTGCTGCTAACTGAAGCCGATCGATTGAATGAACAGTGAGCATTGCAGGGGGGTTTGGATGAACAGTGAGCGGTGGCGTTGCCTCTGGATGAACAGGACCCCGTGGTGTGGTGGAGGGCTGGATGAACAATAGATGGTGGAGGGGTGCCCGTGGAGGGGTGGATGAACAGGACCCCGTGGTGTGGAGGGCTGGATTAACAGTAGACGGTGGAGGGGGTGCCCGTAGAGGGGTGGTTGAACAGGACCCCGTGGTGTGGAGGGCTGGATGAACAATAGACGGTGGAGGGGTGCCCGTGGAGGGGTGGTTGAACAGGACCCCGTGCTGTGGAGGGCTGGATGAATAGTAGATGGTGGAGGGGTGGTTGAACAGTAGCCGGTGGAGTAGCGCGCGGTGGAGGCTAGATGAACAGGAGCCCGTGGAGGCTGGATGAACAGGAGTCCATGGAGGCTGGATGAACAGGAGCCCGTGGAGGATGGAGGAGGTCGACGGTGGAGATGAACAGTATCCCGTGGAGTCCCGTTTTGCGGTACACCACACCCCTCCCGATGAACAGGACCCCCGTTTCGACCGTAGCGCTCCAACACAAGTCCGTTTCATCCGTTTTGTGGTACGCCACACCCCTCCCGATCAACAGGACCCCCGTTTCGACCGTAGGAGGTCCGTTTCCTCTGTTTTGCGGCATGCCAGACCCCTCCCGATGAACAGGATCCTGTTTCGAACGTGGCTGGTCGAACACAAGGCTGTTTCCTCCGTTCTGCGGTACGCTAGGCCTCGTTTCCATCGCCTATTCTGTCGAAGCCCTCCCGATGAACATGACGCATTCTGTTGCCTCCCCATGAACATGACGCATTCCGTTGCCTCCCCATGAACACGACGCATTCCGTTGCCTCCCCGTGAACACGACGACGACGCTGTTTCTTCATTCCGACCCAGCCATGTACCCGAGCCATGGCCGTACGTATGCGCGAGTAGGTGTTCGAGACCCCGCCCGTATGTACACATATGTGGTCGTATTTTCTTTCTTGCACCCTGGCCGCTGTACGTACGTGTACATGCTACGTGCGCGCCTCTACTATGACACGTGCGTGCCTCTACATCGACCAGTATATATATATGTACACGTTTGCGACCAGAATGACAACGCTACGTACGCTTCGACCAGGTGGGTCCCGACTATCAGGCACTTCCTTGCATGCGAAGATGTAGCTGGTGGGTCCCAACAGTCAGGGGGCGAAATACGGTGGCCCGTCCGGTGGGTCCCCGCTGTCAGGTGGAGGAAGAATTATTTTGCACGTAATAAGGAGGCACTTCCTTGCTACGGCCGTGGACCCAGCTGTCAGCCTCTCCACGTACAGTCCACGTACGATGGAAGACGTTCCTTAACCACGTTGACCATGCCGCGCCAAGAGCACCAGGGCGGTGGATGACGGCGAGGCCTAGGAAGGGGTCGACGCGGAGCCAGGGAAGACACGGCAGTGGATGCCCACGCGTAGAGGAGTACGATGGTTCACTGGTTCGTTGCGGTGTGAGGCTGCCATCGCCGCAGAATAACAGGGGGTGTGGGTGAGTAGATGGATGGCCTGGCCAGCGGTGGGAGTAGTAGGGGCGGTGAGGCCTCCACCGCATCGCAGCCGGCCACAGGAGGCAGGAGCACGAGGCACGACCGGCGCTGGTTTGGGCGGCTGGAGCAAGAAGACCAGAGGTTGAAGAAGCACTACGGCCATTGGATGGACATCGTATGGTCACTGGAGCTAGAATCGTGCATATTGACTAAGTTGACAAAGCCCTCCATCCCCGTCAACTTAGTAGGCCCACAAGTCAGCCTCCCACCAAGGTGGGTCCCAGCTAGTAGGGGGTATTCATTTTTTTAGCGTAATAAGGAGGCACTTCCTTGCGTGCGAAGATATAGCATGTGGGTCCGAGCTATCAGCGGCGGTAATGTTTTTTTCGCGAAATACAGAGGCCCATTCGGTGGGTCCCTGATGTCAGGTGGAGGAATCATTATTTTGTGTGTAATAAGGAGGCATTTCCTTGCATGCGGCTGTGGACCCAGCTGTCGGCCTCTCCACGTACAGTCCACTTCAGATGCATGTCGGTTGTTGACCAGGCCGCGCCGAGAGCACCAGGGTGGTGGACGACGGCGAGGCCTAGGAAGGGAATGACATGGAGGCAGGGAATACTCGGCAGTTGTTTCCCACGCGGAGGGGAGTACGACTGTACAAGGGTTTACTGGTTCGTCTACCGTCACCGGAGAATAACAGCAGGTGTGGGTGAGTAGAGGGATGGCTAGGCCAGCGATGGGAGTACGGTTGGGCGGTGAGGCCTGCGCGGCACTTGTTTGAGCAGTTGGAGCAGGAAGAGCAGAGATTGAAGAAGCACGACGGCCGTTCGATGGACATCCAACAGTCACAGCTTGTGCGTCAACCTTTTTTTAGGAAAGCCTCCAATCTGTGGAAAACAGTAGACAACCCATGTGCCATTATTTCTAATAATTTACAGCGTATTTGCTAATTCTTAAGGTTTTTTTTGGAGCCCATGTTCTTTTTGTTAGCATTACAGCCCATATTGTGGCCACGGTTAAAAAATTAATGAAATTTTGCATATTTCGGTGCGGTCCGAACTGTTTTTAATCCCGAAATTTCGACTCACATTCAAACTGATTTTAAAAATAAATGTATATCAATATAAAATCCAACAAATTCTCCACGCATAAAAATTAATGTAATTTAAAATCTCGAATTAAAAAAAGATCTTTAAACTAATTGTCAGTTTGATGTGTTTTAAAAATGTACAGCCCATTTCTCATTACTGATGGGCCATTTTCTCGGCCAACCGAATGAAGCTCTCCTCGTCTTGAAAGATTTGCAGCCCAACAGGCCTGACAAAGTGACTTACTTGGAAAATCACAAAAAACTGGGCTGTGGCCGTGGACCCAGCTGTCAGCCTCTCCACGTACAGTACTCTTCCGATGGAAGTCGGTCGTTGACCACATTGACCACGCCGCCCTGAGAGCACCAAGGCGGTGGACGACGGCAAGGCCTAGGAAGGGGACGACGCGGAGCCGGGGAAGATGTGGCAGTGGATGCCCACGCGGAGAGGAGTATGAGGGTTCACTGGTTCGGCTGCGGTGTGAGGCTGTCGTCGCCACAGAATAGCAGGGGGTGTGGGTGAGTAGAGGGATAGCATGGGCCAGCGGTGGGAGTAGTAGGGGGCGGTGAGGCCTCCACGGCATCATAGCCGGCCACGAGAGGCAGGAGCACGCGGCATGATCGGCACAGCTTTGGGCGGCTGGAGCAAGAAGACCAGAGGTTGAAGAAGCACTACGACCGTTGGATGGACATCGTACAGTCACTGGAGCTAGAATCGTTCATATTGACTAAGTTGACAAAGCCCTCCATCCTCGTCAACTTAGTAGGCCCACAAAGTCAGCCTCCCACCATGGTGGGTCCCAGCTAGCAGGGGGAGTATTCATTTTTCTGTGTGTAATAAGGAGGCACTTCCGGTGGGTCCGAGCTGACAGCGGGGGGAACATTTTTTTCACGAAATACGGTGGTCCATCCGATGGGTCCCAGCAGTCAGGGGCAAATGTTTTTTTTGCGAAATACGGTGGCCCGTCCGGTGGGTCCCAGCAGTCAGGGGGGAAACATTTTTTTTGCGAAATACTGGTGGCCCGTCCGGTGGATCCTTGCTGTCAGGTGGAGGAATAATTATTTTGCGCGTAATAAAGAGGCACTTCCTTGCGGTTGTCGTGGACCCAGCTGTCAGCCTCTCCACGTACAGTACTCTTCCGATGGAAGTCGGTCGTTGACCACATTGACCACTCTGCGCCGAGAGCACCACGGCAGTGGATGACGGCGAGGCCTAGGAAGGGGACGACACGGAGCCAGGGAAGACACGGCAGTGGATGCCCACGCGGAGAGGAGTACGAGGGTTCACTGTTTCGGCTGCGGTGTGAGGCTTCCGTGGCCGCAGAATAACAGGGGGAGTGGGTGAGTGGAGGGATGGCCTGGCCAGCGGTGGGAGTATTATGGGGACGGTGAGGCCTCCGCGGCAGCACAGCCGGACACGTGAGGCAGGAGCATGCGACACGACCGGCGCTGCTTTGGGCGGCTGGGTCAAGAAGACTAGAGGTTGAAGAAGCACTACGGCCGTTGGATGGACATCGTTGACCATGCCGCGCCGAGAGCACCAGGGCGGTGGACGACGGCGAGGCCTACAAAAAGGGAACGACACGGAGCCGGGGAAGACACGGCAGTGGCTGCCCACGCGGTGGAGAGTACGAGGGTTGACTGGTTCGGCTGCCGTCGCCGGAAAATAACAGGAGGTGTGGGTGAGTAGAGGGATAGACATGCCAGAGATGCGAGTCCGATGGGGCCGTGAGGCCTTCCCGGCAGCATTGCCGGCCACGGGAGGCGGGAGCAGGCGGTTCCGACGGCGCTGGTTTGGGCGGCTGGGGCAGGTGGATCAAAGACTGAAGAAGCACGATTGCCGTTAGATTGACATCTAACGGTCTGATGCTGGTAGAGTCGATTGTTGACTAAGTTTCTTTTTTGAGAAACCTTGTGTACGCATGAACTTAGTAGGCCCACAAGTCAGCCTCCAAATTTGTGGCCTACAACATAAAGACCATTTGCTATTTTTTATAATTTGCAGCCCATTTGCTAATTCTTAAGTAATTTATGACAGCCCATTTTCTGCCCAGGACCACGGTCAAAAAGTCCAACCTTATCTTGCATATTTCGGTGGAGTCTGAAGTGTTGTAATCCCGAAATGATAAACATTTTTTAAGAACTTATTGATTTGCCAAAAAAATCGTTTTGTTTTTGTAAGCAAATAAGACGTGGGACAATTTAGTTGGTTTAAGGGAAAACCAGTGGTAAAAAAATCAGTGCTGGCTGCGAAAAAACAACAAAAATAAGGATGTAAATATGAAAAGGGAATTTTATGTGTTTTCAATATAATGATACGTGTATATGAACTAGTAAAACTATAGGTAGAGATTAGAAAACGGATGTAGGACATGCGTTTCAAGAGGAAAATAGAACTAGGCTGTGTGTTTGATTCAGTAAAAAAACTACCTGCGGATGTGGTAAGACAAAATATAACTAACGCTGGCGGGCCAAAGGTCAGTAGATACCTGCTGGATCTTTGTGCCCCGTTGTCGTCATGGGCTGGGATTGTTAAAAACAAAACAACCCTGGTCAATCTACAGCCCAGTTGAAACTTGCTCGACCTGAAAAAACAATATACGTGCTTTATAAATGAGAGAATTCTGCAAGTACACATTGATAACTGGGATGCAGCACGGATATTGTTTTTTATCGTGATAATAAGTGCATGCACTTGTTTCGAAAAAATTGGAGAACTGGGAATTCGAACGGCGAGTACTTATGCTACCCATCAAATAAAAATCAGGTGCCTGAAAATTCATTTCAAAATAAATGATTCAGCTTTATATCCATGTCGACCCTTGACACGATGGTTGGAAGCAAATGCAAGTTCATACCAAAAGATCGTTAACAACAATACCAACTTGCGGACGACAAGGTAGTACAACTACCAATACCAAACTAACTTATAATCTTTTTACTCCTGGCCCTAGTGTTCGTCTGGTAGAAAATCTTGCAGAGGACCAGCAACCGCTCCTCCCTTGCTCCAGGTCCCCGAGGTGGTACTGGTGCATCACCCAGTTGGTCCTCTGCTGGTCGAAGTTCTTGTTGGTGTGCAGCACCAGAACATTTTTTGCTGCCCGTCTGCCGGCCATTGACCATCACCGGCAAGGTATTGCCGGTCTTGTGCCACATCGCATGCATGCCGCACTCCGACTGTATCTTGCGACGCGTCCACGCGCCCCTTTTGAACGCCCTGGAGTTGGGCTGGAAGAAATGCTTCCTTAGGCCACTTAGTGTGATACATGCAGTATTGTGGAATACAGGTTTTAGTGTACCTAGTTGGCATTTTCATAACATCTTTGGCATGTTGCGGTCACTTGTTTCACTTTTTATTAACTGTCAAATTGTAATTGCTTCACCAGGTCTGCATCTAAAAAGAAAAATAGAGCTATAAACAAAGGAATATGTTTGTGCAAGTAGACGGCCGATCGGTGTCTTACCTGGAAGTTTCTCAGGTTGGGTGTAACATATGTCGTGCTCGTTGTCGATGGTTGGTATGAACAAATCGATGAGAGACTGAAATCTCGCGCTGTCAGTACTCACTTTGGCCTCAAGGTGCTCGATCGGCTCCTGATCCGTGGGATCGAACTTGACGCCAGCCGGCAGCACGGGCCAATCCTTCTTCGACTTGCATCTGTAATTCCAGTTATATGGTACTCAATGTATGATCAATCGACTGTTTTAAGTGAATGATGAAAGATTTCAATAGATAAGTGGTACTCCAAATCTGAAGTCCAGAATACCCGAACACGCCACCAGGATTCTTGTGTCACCTCACGCGCAGCGTTTTGTCACGTCAATTCAATGTGTGGACATGATGAATAATTTGACCGACGTATACTAGTACTGCTACTGTACTACTTACTAGTCGTATTTAGTGTCACAATTTATACATAGGTTTAACTAACAAGTACGCACTTGAAGCCTAACTGATATCTATATGGCTTCTACACAACATCTCCATCATCATTATCAGTACATCCTACGCAGGTGAGTTAGGATGCACTTGATCCCAGGAAGGTATCTATCCTTCAAACCAGAGGAGTGCTTCAAACTAACAACAGTACATAATATCCAACAAAAGAGGGTCGTGCTACAATAGCAGAATACATGGCTCAGTCTAGATATCAGCACGAATCAAGTTGTGCATATTTGCTGTTGGCATGAACCACATCACCGCATGTCGGGTTTGCAAAAGCCATCCATCGCATGGAAGCTTGATGCCTTTCACACATTGAAGATTATCTGGCAATAAGCTGTGTCAACGAATCTCTAGATATGGTGATTCATGAAACCCATGGTATGATGTGTAAACACAGCCCCCTCGCGAATGGAAGTTGCATAGCACAGTAATCATCGCCGGTGATATGATCGATGATTGGTTGGATGATCGGATAATTGAGCCCGCGGAACAAGGAGTGGTTTCCGAGGCTGTAAACCCGCCTCCAGTTGAATACGCCTGGCCCAACAGAGCTGGGATATTTCTCTAACATGAAGCAGCCATAGCCATCAATGTCACGAACGCCCCACGCATTTGTACTGCATGTGGTTTGATGTAATGGTTTGGTCAATTTGGTACGTGCGAATGAGCATCAAATGACCGCCGTCAGCTGAACGAGCGATAAACCACCACCCATCGGCTGGTATGATTCCAGGTCCTGGAATCATGAAGGCTAGCGCATTTGCGCCTGCTGCAACAATTCAAATTAGAGACCAAAAGAACAAAAATAAACAATCATGTTCAGAGTATGTGTGGAATTAAGATTATTATAACAGTGACACATATCATAGACAAAGAATTGCAATGCCGTGGTCATAATCATACCCCAAGTTAAAAAAATAAGCCAATGGCTTTCATATTCTAGCAATATGTCATGGTTCAAACATCATGTAAGAATGAGAGGAGAATAGCTATGACAACGCCTACTCATATTCTACCATAGCACTTACTACTACTGTTCTCATATCAACTCTAAGCAATAACATGCATTGTTATAAAAATCTTGTAAACGAGATTAACATATAGCAATCATGATGTTATGCTCATAATATGTATTCTAACAATCATTAGATGCCTATTGTTCTCATATCAACTCTAACAATAACATGTGTGGTCATAAAAATCTAGGAAATGAGAGGAACATATAGCAATGATGTGGTTATAGACATGCTATGCATTCTAAATTCGTAACAAATGAACTGGCAGTCATATTCATAAGGTAAAGATGAAATGAGATAGAACAATTACACGACGATATATTCCACCAATATAGGTAGCCAATCTGTGCGTCGACCGCGTAAACGATGCCATCATGCACTATAGCATCAGACAGAAATGTTTCCTCAACCGGATTGATGATGAGCCATAACCATGTATGGCGACCGGATTCCAGATAGACTAATCCCTTTGTGAATAAGGCAATGAGCTTGTAATCCATGTAGTCTTCTGATGGTGTGGGCACTTCGTAGATTACAACGTTCTGCAAACAGAGGTCGAGCCAAAAGCTTGGCGTGTCTCGTGCGTAGTAGGCAGGAGTGTCCGGCGGGCCGCGAGGCTCGATGGCGGCCGTATCCAACGATGGAAGGGTGATCTCTCGCTGGGTGTAGATATCCACGAGACACCACGGACTACCGGTGTGGTGGATGAGGACGATCCAGTTGGCCTTCATGCCCGCCCAGTAGTGGCCGCGCATGAAGGACAGGTGGACGGGTAGTGGTAGCATGTCGAGGGGCACGACGACAACCTCCGTAGGATCGTCAAGTCGGTGTCTGGGCCACCTGCGAGGATCGGGAATTAGCAAGCAGGGTGTCTTGAAAAGAGCCGGCCGGTTGCAGACGAGTAGATGGTACAAAGACACCGAGCATGCGGCCAGACGGACGGTGCTGAGTAGGTCCATACGACTACAGATCTGATCCAAGAGAACATCGGGGAGGGAATTCCAATCGTGGCTCTGCATGTCAGTCGGTTCTGCCATTCGGGTTTTCGGTGCCTGCGAGCCAGCGGGGAAGTGGATTCGGGCGGGCGAGCAAAGAAGCTTCTCCTCGTGTGGCCGAGCAGTGAGCCGGGGGATATGTTACGCGCGAGCTACCAAGGAAGATGGCGTGGGAGGGCGAGTAGTGAGCGGGGGTAAATGGTGTGCGGCCGACGATGCGGAAGAGAGGAGGAAGAATAAGAGAGGTGGAAGAAGAGTGGAAGGCGGGGAAGAAAGTGCATTCAATCTCAATTCTACTAGTACTACTACCAGGATATACCGTCCTTCGGAGTGTAAATAGTTACACCGATGACATGTGGGTCTACCACAACGGGGCCCATATGTCAGTTAATGGAGGACAGAGGTGCGTAGGCGTATTTGCGGAAGCGTGCTCTACTGGCAAACATGATGGCAGTACTGGGTAAGGCTGATTTAGTAACACCAACATGCTGGTTCAGCTTATTAATTAAGTGTCCAATCTGCTGCAGCGTGTATTGTCACTTCACTGCGAAGACTAGTTGAATAGTTCTCTCTGACCGAGATGGGGAATAAATGGATCGCGAGGACTTCCTTTCTACAGTATCCCTATGCCTCTACGCTCACTTCACTCATTTTGCTCCGTACCTAGTCACTTGTTGAAATCTGTAGAAAGACAAATACTCCGTATTTGGGAACAAAGGGAGGCTTTTACTCCGTACTATTTGGGAACAGAGGGAGTATCACCATATGGGATGGAACAGAGGAAGCTTGAAATACGAACATGTCAATGGGAGGGAGTAAGCCCCATGCATGCAACATGCAACACTCACACGTACACATGGACACATGCACCACTCACGCACCCATGCAGCACACAACACACGACGCAACACACACACTCACGCTCAAGTGCTCAACCTACTCCCTATGTCCGTGAAAGACTGTA
Organism: Triticum urartu; assembly: GCF_003073215.2. Classification (NCBI taxonomy): domain Eukaryota; kingdom Viridiplantae; phylum Streptophyta; class Magnoliopsida; order Poales; family Poaceae; genus Triticum; species Triticum urartu. The sequence continues at coordinate 237,388,909 of NC_053026.1, forward strand.
CATTTAGAGATTTACACATTGACCAGGGCATAATTAACACCCAAAAGTAGCAGACTTATGTGTGCATGCGACCATTGAGATAAGAAGATTAAATGAAGGTCGTTGCATGCTGTAATTAAGGATAGACATGTAGCCTATACCTACATCACAAGTTGGTGCATTAGTCAATCAATATCGATTTAGACTAAAGGTTAAATGCATTGGAAGTGTAGATGTACATCATGTAGTACACTCTTTGTTGGAAGACCGAGGGAGGAAACGTGCATGCACTCACATACACAGCTAGGGCGGTTCGCGCGCAAGGGTTGGACTCGTGTCGCGCCTGCGTAAATTTTTGTTTAACTGATTTCTTTGCTCTGCCAACTGACAGGTGGGACCCAGAAACTAGGTGACAATTTAACCAGTCAACAAAGTGCCACGCCGACTATGTGGCCAGTCAGTAGGGTGCAATACGGTGCTCTATGATGAGCTAGTGATCGCATAATCACCGCAAAACTATATATAGTGACCGTAAAGAGCGTACTATTACATACGTTGACCGCCAGTGTATTTTTCTCGTTTCAAATTAAGCCATATTAATTGGAAAGGACGCAGTATCGACTACTACTACTAGTACTAGTACTGCTTTGATGTGTCCCATCAACTCGCCGAACGAGGAGAAGCTTGCTTACTACGCCTCTCCCTCGCCCACGCGTGCAGTGGTTCGCAGGACAAGGAGAGAATTTTGGCTACAGCGCCCTCTCCCTCTCCCTCGCCCTCGCCCTCGCGGTGGACGTGCAGCAGTTCAATCGGTGTCAGATTGCTAGAAGCATATTGTACTGTAGTATCATCATTGTTGGACCTTCCGAAGAGGCAAAGAGCCAAGTGCAAGGTTCACACGAGTATGAACTGTTGAACGTCCCGAAGAGGCAAAGAGCCAAGCGCAAGGTTTTATAGGAGTTGTCGTCCTAGTAGGAGTGTACTAGTACAACTATACCGAACGATGCTACTGTATGATGCTGCCACGTCACGTATATCCAAAGTTGTGCCACCTTTTTTTCTCAAAGAGCGTGTTGGAGCCTGTGCAACAACCACACAAGTTGCACGTACACATAACACATTTACTAGTAATAAATTCTAAAGGACAAATGCCAGTATGCCACACAAGTTCATCTCCAACTCATGTGATAAAATTGTGCACGACTAGTCTACATATATTCACAGCGCTACCGTTCACAATTACCGTACTCCACTTACACGTTATATATGGGCTACATGTCCTCCTCCAGGTTCCAGTCCCAGGTGTTCTTCATGGATGGCACGATCCATAGCGGTGGGCAACGGGAATCATTGTCGCATCTTTCTAGTCCGGGTCCACATGATGGACTCATCCAAGCTAAAGCGACATAAATCAGGGATAGCGTGTCCTAGCATGTCGTTCATCCGGCGGTGCGCACTGAAGACACAACCATGCTTCATGAACGACAGGCCTTCCGTGTCATGCACGGAAGGTGGCATCCGCTTCACAATGGGGTAGTTGTACCCGATGAAAAGCAAGTACTCTCCAAGAGTGTTCCTCGGCACCCATGTAGCATCACGGGGGTCGAACTTGGCGCCGTTCATCTGGTACACGCGACATCCCAGATCTGGACACATGGTGACGTACATAGTCAAGGTCCATGCATAATAATGTTGTGCTCAAATGTGGTGGTCAGTAAAACTGTGCAGCAAATAGTACTACTCTGGTATAGAGGAAGTAAAATAACCGGCTTATTATATATAGCCACTCTTGGCTACATGGATGAGATAGTAAGACATGGAAAAACAAAAATGGTGGCAGCTAGTGGGTTCAAGTCTTCAAGGGCCTAGCTAGCTATACGCGTCCTCCAAGGTAAATAGTACTCCTACTAGTACTACAAAGTATACTACCAGTACAACAATGAAAGAGAAGGTGAGAGGGTTAAAAAATGGAATACCTGGGTAGATGGTGATGGTCCGATCGTGGTAGATTATGTGACCATGTTGCACATCAGTGGTACCATGGGTAACGACTGCTAAGGTAGTTGATCCCAATATGCCAAAGTCAGCTACAAGGTTCCAGGTTAGACCGAATCGCAGATGTAAATGCACATCCAGGATCGGCGATCTTATTTTGATCGGGGGATGACTGGTCCCTGCGAAATAATGGAGTACCGTTAGGGATGCAAATGATGGTTTGTGCATTCCATTTGTAATCTCCTGTACCGTAGGATGTCAACCAGATGAAACAAGTCCCCTGGCTTGTCACCGTGAAGATGCAGCCTAGATGGCGCACGGCGTCTTCGAACGTGTAGGGGTACAAATCTGCCGCCGCCAACATGCGCCAGCCTCTGCCGTTACTGCCTCCTGCATTGATGGCAATCCTTATGTCGAACACCGCAATGAGATAGTAATCGTCGTAGCCGCGTTGCTTTGTTGGTGGGTCCGCAATTTCTATCTTCTTCAATCTCATGTAGGCATCATCATACGTATTCTTGCCCAGCCAGTCCGGAAGGCCGATCCCAATGGTGGAGAAGGGGTCTACCGGAACGGCCGCACTGCTGTGGATGTTGTGCAAAATCATGGTGGTATCCGAGCGGAGGTATGCAAGCCAATCTTCATTGGCACCGACCTAGACCTATATATAAGACGGTGGGCAGCGGAGAAATTACGGGATGGAAATGGAATAACTAAGTACTACATGATCAAACTCCATTACTGACCTGCTCATCGGACAAAATCCGACAACCTCTCAACGTCGTCAACTCTAGCGGAGTCAACGTGCAACCATGGCCAGGGAGCGGTGGACTGTTCAAAGAATTGTCCCATAGAAGAACCTTCTCCTCGAGGACACATGGAAGACCAACAAGCATGGCATTTTCCCAAGCCTGTTTAAGCAGCCTCTTGAAAAAGTTGGTGCAGGAAGCACCGAGTCTTGCGGCGGTGAGGACGTCGGAGCGGCGTTCGATTTCTCCCAGAGAATCATCGTCCAAGGTCTCCCAGCCCCGACGAGGAGGAGAACCGCATGGCGAATCCATGGGAGCAGCGACGAACTGCCTTCTCTTCGATGGGAGGGGAACTGGCAAGGAGGAGATAAAAGCGTAGTAACCGCAGGGCCTCGTCCCTTCCAACTATAGATCGTTCCTCAGCGAAGGGGTGAGGCTATTATTTACTACTCTAAATAATGGCACTAGTAAATAATAGCACTAGTAAGAAATTTTTGGCACTAGGTAGTAGTTTTTGGTACCATGGAGTACTAGTACTAGCATTATGGAACGTTATGGGACTGCATTATACTGTAAAAAATAGCACTAGTAAGAAATTTTTGGCACTAGGTAGTAGTTTTTGGCGTGGATTAAGAAATTTTGGGTATGTTTTTGCCATTTTTTGTACACGCCAACTAGTGTCAAAAAACGTCGTACATTATGTGACGGAGGAGTACGTACTCGTACTGTAGCAGTACTAGTACTACTTTTCTCAACTAGTAGTGCGATGTACTGTACTTCTAGTCTAGTCTTGTATAGTGCACCAGTTTTGAACTCTTGAATCTCAGGGCCAAGGAGCTACAGTTGGAAGTGGAGGGTACTACTGTTCTCTAGAACCATCGTTGTACTATCAATGCAGGGGAAGTACACCTCGGAGTGGCCTAGTGGGTACTCTCGGTGCTCTATTCAGCCGCTCCTCTCACGTAGCTGGCCTACTCAGCCACTCCTCTAACGCACACACTAGCAACCTATTTATCAGCGACGGTTACTGCGGGGGCAGAACATTTGAGTTATTTGATACAACGAGACTAGCCTTTTCGCTTCCATTTGTGGAGGTGTAATGGATCTCGTTGAACTTTGTTAGTAGTTCCTTCATTATGAATGAGATGAAGCAAAGCTTTTACCTCCATTTAAAAAAAACACGGCAAGAGGAATTTCTTTTATAGTAGAGCCGATAATGGAGTGAAGTCCATGCATGCAACGCCACAAGCTACAGAGTAGTAGAAGAGCACTTTATGTATAGAGCCATATTGCCTAGTTCCCAATGCCCCGCCAGGCTTTTCCGGCTCCTCGGGCTTATTTGGGAGGCGCTATTTTAAATATGCTACTAGCTGGAAGCTGCAAGCGAGGTGCGGCTAGGGCGAGCACGCGAGCCACGGGATGCTGGGAAGGAAAACCCGTTCACGTGGCTAGGCTGTCCAGTGCACCCAGATTGTGGGGCCGCACGTCCGTTTGACTTCAAAACTCAAACTACCCATGTAAAATATTGGCTCACGGCAAAGTGTAGTAGTACTATTTTTTTAAAGGCCGTCGTGCGTTCGGCCGGGATCGAACCCACAAAACAAGGTATACACTCCCGCGACCACTAGTAGTACTCGTTGGAGTACAACGCAACCTAGAATTGCCTTTTGTCCCTAGTAGTACGTACATTGTTCCTTACAAGAAACCCCTAAGAGCATGGTTAATAGTATAGCTAGCTGCTGGCTATAAGCCAGTGCCATGTCATCTACAGCCCATCTTATAGCCAACATGTAGTAGTAGTTTATTTCTTATAGCCCGCGGACTCAGCTCTATTGTACTTGCTCTAATAATGCAAGAAACGACTAAAATGCCAAGAAACTACTACCACTTGCATACGTGGCAGACTTAGGATAAGACTACCTTATCAACCATTGTACATGCTCTTACCAACAAAAATCCTCGAGTGACCTCCTACCTCCGGCCCGTCCACCTAGTCATCCTCGGCCATGGGACGCAGCTACCGCTGCCGGTAGAAGGCAAGGTCAAAACCGCCGGCGGTGCGGAGCCCATGTTGCGGCAGCCCGGATGCCAGCTCCGTCCGGCGCTCGCGGCCGCTAGCTAGCCAAGATAGCTCCGTCCAGCTGCTTGTCTGCAAGGTTTGCTAGCTAGATTGGCAAGGCATCGTGGTGGCTTGCTCACGCGCGCCGTGCTAAGGCCAGCCATCTGGCTCGAGCGAAGGCCAGCGTGGCGACTTGCTCGCTCATGAGTCACGCTCGGGCCAGCCTGCCAACCCGTGCGGAGGCCAGCGCAGCGTCCGGCCCGTCCGGCGGAGCGGCGGCCAACTCGCTCATCACCGGCGCCACCGACGAACATGCATCAGTACTGTTTGAAGTAATGTTCAGGAAAAATAATGATTTGAGGGGGAATAACAGGATAGAAGGTCAGATGTGGGTCCCTCGTGTCAACGGTCAAACAAAATGTGTTGGTTTAAGCTGCCTCGTCAGCACGGACATGTGGGCCAACCCTGTCATAAATGGGTTTAAACGAACCTAATCGGTAGGAGTACTAGGTAGTTTTTGGCGTGGATTAAGAAATTTTGGGTATTTTTTTGCTATTTTTTGTACAATAGATTCCTCCTAGGGCTGGTTGAAAGTGGTAGTTTTTTGTTAAATACTCTACATATTGTAAGTAGGAGTGAAAGTTAAGCTTTGGAAGCCAATAAGCAAGGCTAGTTACATAGTGCATATGTGTACATGATTGAAAGTAAATATCAACCATGAGTGACTAATATCTTGATGGAAAACTCGAAACTATGGAATACTAGGAAAAGAAATGCATGATTGGAAATACTAGCAATGCTCATGTCCGTTGCAACGAATCATAATTAGAATAATACTTATTCACAAACTTGGTACAAAACACTCTAATTTTGATATACATATGTCACTAGAGATATATTATGTTTCAATTAGAATATATTCCTTGGGCTGTTTTGGTGAGGTCAGGGAGGGATGTGGTTGGTTTTAAGATACTAATTATGGGTTTTCTGCAAATTGGTAGACAAGTGGGATTTTGGTGAGAAAAGGCAACAACTTATCTCACAATCGTTAGATGTAGATCTAATGGTCAGAAACGACGGATGGCAGACACACCAGCATCACCAACTTAGTCTTGTATAGGAGTACTAGCAAGATCCGTGCATTACACGGAACATCAAGATGCATTTTTTTATAAAACACTTGTTGTGATTGACCCTTGCGGGAGTAATCCCATGTGTAAAAACTAATGATATCTCGAGAAATATGAGATAAGGTGAAGAGGAGTGGGGTGTGGTGGTGGTTGGTGGTCGAACTGAGCAGAGGCATGGGGATTGACGACGCCGGCAGCGGCCACCAGGCCAGTTTGTTCCAGAGGCTTCCTTTCTTAATTTCTGAACAATGAGGTTTGTTGGAGATAAGGATGAACGAGGGAAGGCCTTGTCTGCAAATGTGGAGAGGGGTGCGGGTATCTTTTAGTTTAATTTCCATCCGTCAGATATAGATCGAATGGTCTATATTGCAAGATGGCACACGTACCATCATCACCAACTCGGTTTTTTATAAGAGAAGAAATATAAGTATGGAGATGCAAACATATTATCGATACTTTCTTCCGTAAACTAGCATGTACATTCTATTCAACGCCTTGGCATGTGGGGCCTTAGCACAATGACTTCTCGACTATGTAAAATGAAGATTTTCCCGTCATCGACAAGGAGGGGGTGACGGCGGTGCGCTTTTTGGCTTGCTCTAGTCCTAGTAGTCATACTAGGTGGTCTAAGCATGTGCAGATTTACTCTTTTTCACGTCTCGTGTTCGCCGTACTGCCACGACTATTCATGAATAGACGGTAAGTTATTCACGGGGAAACCCTTGTTGAGCGTGTTTGCGAGAGAGAGAGAGAGAGTGTGTGTGTGTGTGTGTGTGTGCGCGTGTGTGATATGTTAGAGACTGAGGCAATGATAACAGATTCTTTGTGTCTATGTGTGTGGAGGATAGAGAGAGACATGTACATGGGGCTATGTGTTGTGTAACGTGGAGACACATATACATAATTAGAGAGTGAGTGTGTGAGATACACATGCGGACATGAGGAGAGATGAGGATCCAGGTAAATGGGTGTTTGTGCGTGTTTGTGTGTGTTTGTGCACGCGTTTGTGTGTGAGAGGGAGAGAGTGTATGTGGAGTAGAGAGACCACTGATGATGTAAACCTAGTATAAGGGAAGGGGGAATGGTGTGACATGTGTAGTAGCGAGATAGCACGGGTGCGGGCGGGGGGAGCAGACTATTTGGAAGAGACATCGAGTGTGTGTGTGGGAGAGGGGTGTGAGAGCGAGAGAAAGAGAGACCTAGCGACAGAGAGAGAGAGAGAGGAAGAGAGGGGGCGAGAGGGGTCGTTTGTGTCCATAAATGGCGTATAGATAGGGAGACAATGTTGATGTTGTCCGAAATTGGCCTATGAACGGAGACGCAAGGGAAGCGAGTCATCGTGTGTGTGATAGCGACTTCATGAGAGATCTAGAATAGATGGTGTAGAGAACAATGTGCGAAATCGAGAACGATTATACATTAGGGAGCTATGCAAAGAGTCACGACATATATGTATACAGGGAAGGAGCTGGGGCGGGTCCGCATGTGGGAGAGATAGAAAGAGGAGAGTGGTGCACAAGGAGACAAAGTGTGCTTGTTTGCAGTGGGGGTGGTGTGTGAGGTGAGTGCGCGAGAACCACATAACTAGAGAGATAGTCGTTTGGGGGCGACATTTTGTGTGTATGGGAAATATACTCTCTACATAGTGCGTGTGCTTGGGTAAGAGAGATAGCGAGAGTCCTAGAGAGTGAGGGAAGAGAAGAGATGTGTGCATGCCCGAGAGACAAAGTGATAGAGACCTATGTTGGGGTCCGGACTTTACAAGAGAGAGGGGTGTTAATGTGCTCGTGTGTTGGTGTTTGGGGGAGAGAACGACTTCTGTGTGTGTGTGTGGTGGTGGTGGTGGGGGGTTGACTTCAGATAAAGAGTGACGTGTCTATATTTGAGGGACTTTAGCGTAATTGAGATATTGTGCACTCATGGTTGATCAATTTGTTTCACAGTTTGTACTATGAGATAACGATACTTTTGAACATGCGTGATATACCTTGATGTACCAGAATTACAAACCTAAGATTGGAATTTTGTAATTCGACTCCATCATTAGCTTTTGTAATTCTCTCCCCCAAACACCAACACACGAGCACATTCAAACTTCCCGCTCACATCGAAATATCACGCGCCCGAAAGTTTAGCCATGCGATATTCCTGTTTTACCCCTGCCACATGAACGGAAAAGGGCTGCTTTGGTAACTCCATTGTTTTCCCCTCTTTGCCCCCAACATTCTTCCCCAGAGCCCCTCCCCTCCTCCCCGACCCCCAACCACGGCAAGCCGCCGAATCTAGTCCTCCGCCACAGCGTCGGATCTCACACCCCGCCGGATCTACCTTCCGCACCTTGGAACCCCCAACTGCCAACTCACCACTTCACCGGAGCCGCTTCAGCGACTGGCTTGTCCACCACTCCGGATCTCCTTGACCGCCATCATGGTCCACCGCACCGGATCTGCTTAACCGGCGCCCTCGTCCACCATAGCATAGGTCCTTCACTGACTCCCTCGTCCGCCCCTTCGCTGGCCCTTCATACAAGCCCTCGTCCGCCGCAACAGATCCGCCTCACTGAAAGCACTGTACAACGCGCACGCCGAAGCCTTCGTCCACTGCACCGGACCCACTCCACGGACGCCATATTCAACTCCACCGACCCAGCTTTACCGACGCCGCAGCCTCATCAGGTTATTTCGATTTGTACTCCTTTGGTTTTTCTCTTTATCGTGCAACTGTTCACTTTACCATAGATGAGCTTTCTTGTATGTCGACAGGCGCCGCAACCGTAGCATCGGAGCCTCTTCAGCGACGGGACAGCCGGCCCAAACTCAACTGCAACACGAGCACCATCGACGATCCTTAGCTATCAAGTATGACAACGATACCCATACGCCGCCGAGAATCAGGTACTATTATCCAACGACCGGCGCTTATGTTCACTTTCCTAGCATAAGCACCGCACCTTTGAATTTCTTCAAGGCATCATTCAGTTTTTCATGAGATGTGTTATTCTGATTGCACCTATAGGGCCATACTTCTGGCAGTGAACATGTTACATGTGCTAAATTACATACCAGTGCACATATAGTTAATATGCTTTAGTTTTGTTCTGATGCCACCTGTTGGTTCCATCAGACTGCTTAATGTTCTCTATGCTTAATTACACATCAGCAAACTAGCATGTGGTTCCGCTGTTTTTTTTCGTTTTACCCTACATTTTCGGATGCTAGCTATTACATCACTGCTCCGAGCCTCTGTTCATTACTTGTTTGTGTGTTCTTGATCTTCCCAAGTTGCATGACTAATTTGATGCTTCTATTAATTATGGAGCTGCCAACTCCATCAAGCAAAATATTTGTTCTTTTGGGGCTGGCACCTCGAACAAGCATAAAAATAGAGGGAAGTAGATATACTCCCTTCGATTCTATTTACTCTGCGCATAACTCTTGACCCGCATACCAAGGAGGGCACTGGTTTAATTTTTCTGGACTAATTTGCCAATTAATTAGGGCAGTGGCGGATGGGGCGGGGCACAAAAGGAAACCAGCGCTAGGAATCAGCAACACGCAGACTAATACGAGAAAACTGAGAAAAAGTTATACGCAAAGTAAAAATAATCCGAGGGAGTATTGTCGTGTATGCACACACCCTTCTTTCATTAGTTTAGATGAACCATTGATGATCAATTCGGACCAGTGCATGCGATTAAAATTAATTTTACCTAAATAGATGGTGCAGAATAAACTACAACAACTAGATTAGCAACCACGGGATGCTGACGATATCTTCAAAGAACATTGCAATAGCAGCTAGGCTTCACAGCAAGATATGGTAAGCCAGTGTGTTTTAGTACATGTGAAATGTAATGCGAGTGGGCTGCTTTCTTGGCTTGTGCCCTCAACGTGTAATCCTACCGAATTACAAATAGTTTAGTTGTCTGCTTTGCTGTATTGCTTGATTCGAATGCTTATTTGTTGTTATGCTATACCTGAGTTGGCCAATATGTCAGCAGTGCCTGCGGTATTATCGTAAAGAAATGCATGCCTATTTCATTTGAGTCCTTAACTTTTCCTCTCAACTTCATCACAAGACTGTCTTCGTAGTTTATATGAGGCCACACTGTTAAGTGCTTTCTCAGATTATTTCAACTGCTTAGATGCCTTGGCAACTTAAATATAGCGGTTGTACACTCCCTTTCAACTAGGGATGTCAACTAGGTCTGGTTTAATCCCGATTAAAGTCCACTAGTGGTATGATAGTTCAAAAGAGTTTATGTTTTTTTGTGGAAAATGAACTAGGGAGGTAGCAAAAACTAACTAGATGGGACTGTCGGATTTCATTTATTTGCCACTTACATCCCTAGTTTCATCTTACCATTTTAATTTCTTTTTGGCTGATGCTGCCTCGAACCATTTAAATATAGTTTGCCATGCTCGACAATAATTCGTCCATCGTTTAACATATAAGCTTACTGCCTGGATCATATGATAACTATCTCTTACTGATGTCCAGCGGAAACCTTCCAGGATGCCGTTCACACTAGGACACAATGTACAACCCCACAATCTATTTGTGGAAGCAGTGCACCATCCATGTTACCAGATGGTAGCAGTTCAGAGGCAACACCGCCGGAGAGCAGTCTGAGCACACATATTATAGTGCTCGAGGCTCTACTAGAGGCAAAAAGAGATGGTGTGGCTGCCATGAATGAGGTAATATTGATCTTGAGGCTGGAAATTACGGAATTAGCGGCACGCATTATGCAAGCAACCCAAGAATTGGAGGAAGTAAGAATGTTGCATTTGAAGACGGAGGAGGTCCTGCTGTTTCTGCTATCTAAAGCCCAAGATAATCCCGGTTCTTCTTTAGATACCAGTTGAAATTTTCATTAGATTATTGTACTTGCATGTTGTGTCATGTCCATGTGTTGTAATGATCCGAATTTTTTAGGCGAGGTAATCCTCAGTACTTGTATGATTGACATAAGGTGAACTGTTTATCATGTGAGCATATTGTATTGGATGAAATAACTGTTTGACTCAGAGTTTATCCAACCTACTGAATTCGAAGATCACGTCATTTCTAAATCATAATCATATATAAAGGTGGAATAAATCTTTGTTGTGGTTTTGAATAAATAAATAACAAAACGTATAATTATCTGTGGATATTCGTAATCGAATACAAATTGGACTTGAATTTAGTTTGCCAGGTCCTAGGGCAAACGTGAATGCTAATTCTCCCAAGTTTTGAACGAAGCGGCTAAACACCCACTATAATATGTGGGCTGCTCGAAGCAAGTGTTTGCGAGATGGAAATTACTGTCTACCCCTGACACTTGACATCCTTATCGACAGGATTTACACTACTGTCGATAGGGGTAGACTAGTAACTTCAATCAGACGTGACACGACGGCCTCTGAGCCCATTCAGACACGGTGGGCGCCAAACGTGGGCAACAAAACACATTTGATTCAAGCTCGTCTGAAAGACGTGTGTCTCTTCCTCCATTTCCCCATTCATACATGATGGGCGGCAAAACAAACTCTCCTCATCTGAAATCCATGTAGGCTTATATTTTAAATAGGGGCAAATGTGTAACTTCCATCAGACGTGACACAACCACCCTACCTGTCAGCCCCATTCATACACCGTGGGCGCCAACCGTAGGCGGCAAAACACCCTCTCCTCACCCGAAATCGACGTAGGCTAATATTTTAAATAGGGGCAGATGTGTAACTTCCATCAGACGTGACATAACCGCCCTACCTGTCAGCCCTGTTCATACACCGTGGGCGCCAACCGTGGGCGGCAAAACACCCTCTCCTCGCCCGAAATAGTTACCGGCAAATATTTGGGAGATGCGAGATTACCGTCCTATCCCCAATCGACGCGATGTCCGAAATTTTAAACGGGGGATAAGTTCGTAACTTTCCCCCATTTTAGAGAAGCGCGTCCCAAAGTTTGAGATCCCCCCTCCCCTACATTTCCCCATTCATACATCGTCGGTGGCACGACAACCTCCGCACTGCGGCTAGCCTCCTCCATTTACCACCCCATCCTCCACCTTGCCAGAGCCGCTACCCCTACCCCACCATCCACTTCAAGAGATGGACGTCTCTCATCCACGGCGCTGGACCAGGATCCTTTCACCGCCTCCTCTCGCTTCATCGGCGCCGTCGTCCACCTTGCCGTTGCCGCTCCTACGACCGCCTCATCCATGGCAACAGGATATATCCCCCGACCCAGCCATCTGCCGTCTAAAGTCTTCTTCCCCGCCGCCAATAACCATCGCACCCGCAACACCCTCAACGTATCAGCATAGGCCTACACGGCGTCGCAAGAGAGGTGGTACTCTTCCATATGTGCTTAAGTTATTGATCTCACTCGGAAAATAGATCGTAATTTGTTTACTGTACTTTTCTTTTCTGTACCAAATCGTAGTGGCTAGTTGAAAGCAAACATTGGTTGTGAAGTAGCTTTGTCCGGTTTGCACCTTTAGATCTGCCATGGCACGGGCACTATACTCATAAAGCTTATGGTTTCCCCCCTTTATATTCACTACCATCATCGTAGGTGCTTCGTGTCGGGCTAGCACTGCTCCTCAAGACCTCAACCCAAAGCTTACATGTTGAAATACGAATCTGATATGATGCTCATATCATTAAAACAGAGAACGTTTAATTGGTCACCTAATGTTCCTATATTCGTTTTGAAAAGCATGTGTGCCACCCAGTGGTCCAGCTAGTTCCACTTTCCTGATTTTTTTCTTGATGCTTAGGGTTTTCCCCTTTTATCTACTCTACTATGATCTGCGTAGGTGCTTTCTCTCGTACTAGCATTACTCCACCCTTCAAGCTAAACAACACAACACTCAGAATTCGAAAGCTTAGTTGTTCAAATTTGATTGTGATATGATACTGATATTAGTTAACCAATACATTTAATTGGTTAGCTAAAGGTCCCACTTGAGTTTCCAAATGCATGTGTAGGATCGAAAGTATGTCTAGAGGGGGGTGATTAGACTACTTGACCAAATAAAAATCTAGCCTTTTCCCAACTTTAGTCTTTTGCAGATTTTAGCTATCTTAGCACAAGTCAAGCAATCTTAACACAATTCAAGCAAGCATGCAAAGAGTCTATGAGCAGCGGAACGTAAAGCATGCAACTTGAAAGAATGTAAAGGGAAGGGTTTGGAGAATTCAAACGCAATTGGAGACACGGATGTTTTTGTCATGGTTCTGATAGGTGGTGCTATCGTACATCCACGTTGATGGAGACTTCAACCCACGAAGGGTAACGGTTGTGCGAGTCCACGGAGGGCTCCACCCACGAAGGGTCCACGAAGAAGCAACCTTGTCTATCCCATCATGGCCATCACCCACGAAGGACTTGCCTCACTAGCGGTAGATCTTCATGAAGTAGGCGATCTCCTTGACCTTAGAAACTCCTTGGTTCAACTTCACAATCTTGTCGGAGGCTCCCAAGTGACACCTAGCCAATCTAAGAGACACCACTCTCCAAGAAGTAACAAATGGTGCGTTGATGATGAACTCCTTGCTCTTGTGCTTCAAATGATAGTCTCCCCAACACTCAACTCTCTCTCACAGGATATGGATTTGGTGGAAAGAAGATTTGAGTGGAAAGCAACTTGGGGAAGGCTAGAGATCAAGATTCATATGGTGGGAATGGAATATCTTGGCCTCAACACATGAGTAGGTGGTTCTCTCTCAGAAAATGTGTATTGGAAGTGTAGGTATGTTCTGATGGCTTTCTCCTCGAATTAAGAGTGGGTGGAGGGGTATATATAGCCTCCACACAAAAACTAACCGTTACACACAATTTACCAATCTCGGTGAGACCGAATTGAGAAAGTCGGTCGGACCGATTTAGTAAACCTAGTGACCGTTAGGATTTTCGGTGGGACTGAGATGCAACTCGGTAGGACCGATATGGTTACGGTTAGGGCATAACGTAATCTCGGCGTGACTGATTACACAAACTCGGTGGGACCGATTTTGGTAATAAGCTAACCAGAGAGTTGTTCAGGTAAACTCGGTGGGACCGATTTGCTCATTTCGGTGGGACCGAAATGTTACAAAAGGGAAACAGAGAGTTTACATTGCAATCTCGGTGGGACCGATCGCTCATCTCGGTAGGACCGAAACGTTACGAAGGGAAACAGAGAGATTACAACCCCATCTAGGTGTGACCGAGATCCCTATCGGTGAGACCGATTTGCCTAGGGTTTGTGGCAGTGGCTATGACATCTGAACTTGGTGGCGCTGGATAGAAAGAATCGGTGGGGCCGAGTTTGACTTTGGGTTTACGTCATATGTGGATGTGGGAAGGTAGTTCATGGTTTTGGAGCATATCACTAAGCACTATGAAGCAAGAACCTCATCAAACAACACCTCATCCCTCCTTGATAGTATTGGATTTTCCTATAGACTCAATGTGATCTTGGATCACTAAAATATAAAATGTAGAGTCTTGAGCTTTGAGCTTGAGACAATCTTTTTGTCCTTAGTATTTTGAGAGGTCCACTTTCCTCATCCATGCCATGCCATTCATTGAGCTTTTCCTGAAATATTAATCTTGGAATAATGTTAGCTCAATGAGCTATATGTTGTTAGGAATTGCCAAAACCACCTAGGGATAGTTGCACTTTCAATCTCCCCCTTTTTGATAATTGATGACAACATATAGATCAAAGCTTTGACGAATGATAATAAGAGTGAAAAACATTGTCGCTTTGAGAAGTATGTGAAAAGCAAGAGCTCCCCCTAATTTGTGCATAGTTTATGATTTGCTTTGGACTGCAAATGCACAGAGAGTTAGGCTCATGGGTTACTCTTCCATGTCACATACATCCTGGTGGAGCGCTCAAAATGATAATAATTAAATACATGCACTAATCACTAAGCAAAGTGAATGATCATATAGGGATAAAAATGATAATGTCATCCAACAAGCATTAAAGTAGCATATGATCAAACACACATGATCATCCAAGTATCACACAGATAGAAAGTATCTCAAACAAGCAAATAAAGTTCAACCACCAAATCAAGAGAGAATAAAAAGCAACTCTCTCTCTCGAAGCCTATGATATATACATTTTTCTCCCCCTTTGGCAACAAGTTACCAAAAAGTTCATAGAAAATGCATAGCACTAAATCGTCTTTTAGGCTTGGTCTTCAGGTGGTGGTGTCCGGATAACTCCAAGAATGAAGGCTTCAGTCGATGTGGATGGAGGTGATGGAGTAGGTGCTGGAGTTGGTGGCACTGAAGCTGTGGCTGGTGCAGATGAAGTGGCTCTGGTGTCTGGAACAGGACCTGCAGCAGATCTTTGAGCTCTAGGCACTCTGGCAAATGCATCAGTGGTTGTATTGCCCTTCCTCTCCTGCATATCATCCTGAAGTTGCTCCATAATAGACTGGATCTCAGTTACCTTCACATCCAAGTCATAGAACTTCTGCTCCACGATTCTTTCCAAGCTCTCCTAGTTTTGAGTCAGGGTGGCCAGCCCTTTCTCAATCCTTAGAGTGGATGCAATTAAGTAGCCAAGCTGATCTTGCTTACTCTTAAGAAGATACTGAGATGCCTCTTCCATGGTTGGCATCCTTGCAGCTTTCTTGTCGGGGGTTGGGTGCGACATATGCCAACGGGTGGCTTATCATGGTGGGGGCGAGTAAAACGTCACCGGTGCCTGGAAACGGGATGAGGCGTAGACACGAACGCCGGTGTACTTTACCTAGGTTCGGGGCTCTCCTAGGAGATAACACCCCTAGTCCTGCTCTGCATGGTCTTCGCATGATCATTAAGGCAAAAGTGAGTACAATGGTGCTCGTCGACCTGTATCTGTGGACAGGAGGAGACTAGGCCAGCTCTCCCCCTTCTGTAAGGTCTGGTCTAGTTCTAATGGATTGGAACCCTTTCCATGGGTGCCCTGGGGGTTTATATAGGCCTACCCCCAGGGGTACAATGGTAAACTGACTGGGCGGAGGGCCCAGCCATCAGTCTCTTCGCCTGCCGGCTTCTTTGCCGACTGCTGGGGCCCGCCGGCTGGTGGGCCCTGCTGACTGGTTTGGTACGGAGCCGACAGGCCGTACCCGCCGCTGGCGGGTCTTGCCGGCTGCTGATTACTGTAGCCGTGCCTCTAATGACGCAGGCTTGTTCATGGGGTCGTGGCTACAGCCCCGCCACCTGGCGGGCGATTACTGTAGCCACTCCCCGTCTCGTCTGGTTAATGGTGCGTGGGACCCATGGGAGGGGCAGGCCGACTCCCGGGGTCGGCTCCCTTCGGGTCCGACTGGTGGCGCTCTTGCCGTCTTCTGGACTCTCGCTGACCGGTGGGTCCCATCATCCGTGGGCCGTACTGATAGGCCGTCGTGGGTGCAGTACTCCGCCCACTGTTGCTGATGTCAGGGATGGCTCGGCAGCAGTGCCTCGCCTGACGGAGATCTCCTTTGGTATGGTGCACTGTGGCCTAGCCATCCCATGGAAAGGGGAGGGAGTGGGTTTTACTGTTGCCACTCCCCGTCCCATCCCCCCTGATGAGGGCATGGGCTTTGTTGGTGTCGTGGGCCGACTCCCCGTGGCCGGCTTTTCTGGAAGCCGCCAGGCGGAGCCGGCCGGTTTTGACCTCGCCTCTAGGACTCGGCCACATGCGGGCAGTCGGCTGTTCCTTCAGCCGGCCTCCAGAAGGCGGCTCTTTATCCTAGCGTGTTGAGGGGCGCAGTCAGCCCCGATGTCTTGAAAGGTTCTGGGCCTCGGGTTAGCCTACCCGTGGCCCATTACTCCGACAGTAGTCCCCGAAGCTGGTGAGGTGCCGCGGACGGTCAGCCGAGGAGCCTCAGCAGCTTCATTCTCTGAGTACTTGGGGTGGAGACTCTGCTTGATTCTGCCGGGCCGGCTGGTAGGAGTTGGAGTCGCCTGACTTAGACTCGTTCAAAAAATGCTTTCGAATCCCCTAGCGGGAACTCAGTAACGTATGAGCTAAGCTTCCTGACCGCCACCCACTCCGTGCCCACCACGTGGCAACCAGTGGCCGGGCCAGCCCGCCTACCCATCCACGAGATGGGACATGTCTGCAGGCGGGGCCTGCCACTACCACGCCTCGGCACGCGAGCGGATCCGTTGTGGCCATGGGGCGGTTGAGGTTCCCACGGAATTACCGCGCGCAGTAACTTTGCACGATAAATGTGGGGGGCGTGGGGCAGTGGGCGCAGTAAATCCCACAACCGCCCCCTTGGCTTTGCAGCCCACTGGGCTATAAGTACGGGGGAGGAGGGGAAACGGCGGAGCACGCGCGTCCCACCTCCCCACTGCTTCTTCTCCTTCTTCTCCCTCTCTCCGCCGCACCTCAAGCTACGTCGAGCACTGCGGCAGTCTGCTCACGATGAGCTCTTCCTCCGCTATCACGCCCCCTATGGCGCACTCTAGCACCAGGGATGGTTCGGAGGTCCACGACGACCATGTCGATTTCCTCCGCAAGACGCGTCGGTTGCCCGACGAGGACCTTGTTCGGGTTTGTCTCGCGTCGAGGGAGGAAATCTCGTCGGCACCGCAGGAGGAAGAGCGGGTCGTCTTCCGCTCGCACTGCCTACGTGGCCTTGGCCTGCCGGCGAGCAGTTTCTTCCGCTCTTTCCTTGAATTCTACGGTCTCCAGCCGCACCACCTCACCCCCAACACGGTGGTGCTGTTGTCCACCTTCGTCGCCATGTGCGAAGGCTTCATCGGCGTTCTCCCCACCATCGAGCTCTGGGGGGAGTTCTTCTACTCCAAGCTCGGCACCAAAGCCGCGGGCGGGCCGGCTCAATGTGGCACGTTCATAGCCGTGTGGAGGTCGGGGGCCGACAACCCGTTTCCCTCCATCAAGCTGATCAAGTCGGTGAAGATGTGGCAACGATCGTACTTCTACATGAAGAATGTCTTCGCGGAGGGTGATTGGGTCAATCTACCGGCCTACGTAGCCGGCCCCCCGGTGGGGAGGCAGCCCAACTGGTCGCATCGGGCCAGGACGCTGACACCCGCAGGAGCCGGCACCGTTGCGCGACTCCGTGTGCTGACGCAGTCGGAGGGCCTGACCGGGCCAGATTTGCTGGCTGCCTTCGTGGCGCGCCGAGTGCTCCCTCTTCAAAGTCGCCCCCACATGATCTGCCAGATGAACGGGCACCGGGACCCGAGTCGGATGTGCACCAAGGAGATGCCTCATGAGGTGGCCTATATGGTGAATTATCTGGCGAGCTGCGACCTCAGAGAAGAGTGGCAGTTCATCAAGGAGCCGTATTCACGTGCCGCCCCTCCGCCTTTGGTGAGTCGTTTTCTTTTTCTCTTTCTCTCTGGCTTCTTCATTGCCGAGTCCGTTTTGTCTGATCTGACCAGCCGGCTTTGGTCAGAACCCCCTCCTCCAGCCAACAGCCGGCACCGCGGGGTCAGACCGTGAATTCCTCCCCGACCGGGCGGAGAGTGATGTTGACGACCCCGACCTGGCGGCGGCGGCCCTAGAGGACGACACCGAGGGAGGAGGAGGCGCAGCGGGCGGCCCGAGACTTGGGGCCAGTCTCGAGGACTGGCCCAATGATGACGACGAGGTCGTCCCACGCCACCAGCCAGGAGCCGGCCAGCCAGGCGCGAGCTCGTCCACCGCGCCAAATGCCCAAGGCGGGGGCAAGAAGCGCAGGGCCGGGACGAGCCTGTTCGGCAGTCGGCCGAAGAAGCCCAAGGGCTCGGCTGCGGCGACCAAGCGGGACAAAGCGGCCGCAAAGGCCAACTGCTTCCGCAAGGTGGTGAAGACGCCGCAGCTTATTTCAGTGTAAGTACCACCTCCCTTCGTACCTTCATATTTCTTTATTGAGTCTGTCTGAAATTTCTTTACTTTGTTTCCCGGCTTTAGGGCCCCTCTCTCTCTTAAGAAGTCGGCCGCCAGCTCCATCGTGAAGTGGGCGGAGACCTCCTCCACCACCCGGCAGATTGACCCCGCCGCCGACCTCCGGGAGGCGACGGAGTGGAACGTGCGGGAGGCGCGTGAGGAGCGGGAAGCCGCCCACCTGAAGAAGGCGGAAGCCAACAAGGCGGCGGCCGCCGCCCTGAAGAAGCTGGCGAAGGCTGAGGCCGTCGATGCAGAGAAGAAGCACGCAGAGGAAGCGGCACGCCGCTAATCGGCGGTGTTTGTCGTCCCCTTGAACTCTGCACCGCCGCCATCGGAGTTCTCGGCGCAGACTGGGGAAGCCGGTGACGAGAACCCAGTCATGGAGAGGGACGCCGATGTCACCGCCACGCCGGAAGTCATCGTGCCGCCACCGCCACCATCCGGAGGCGCGCCAGGCGGACAACCGGCGGACCCGCCAGTGCCACCAACCGGAGGCGCGGCGGCGATGGGCCTGGCCCTCGAGGTCAGTACGCCGACGCGCGGCCGTCTTGCGAAGGCGGCCTCAGCGCCGCGTCCTATGGATACCGGCGCTGCGAGCTCCTCGATCCCAGACACCGAGGTGTCGAGCGCCGCGCCCACCGGGTGGGTGCGGGGAGGCGGGACGGACCCGTTGAACCGAGCGCTCCTGGACGTCCAAGCCAAGCTCCGGGCCGAGGGCGACACCATCAAGGAGTGCACCAAGGCATACCTGGCGTCACGAATGGCCATCCGGGTACGCGTCCCTACTTTTGCTTTTCTTCTTTGTTTTTTCTTTGTGGGGGCGCGCCAGTGAACCCACTGGGTGTAGTCCCCGAGTTTCGGGCCAGCTGCTGAGCAGGCAGCTCGGAACTCTAATCGGTGAGTTCCAAGTACCAACGTTTTTTCTGAAATTTTGATGCAGGACTACCACAATCTTCGCGTGACCTCCTTCGACGCCAATGTTGAGGAGCTAGCCAAGCAGACCGCCGACTTGTCGGACAGCCGGGGTGAGTCCTCTTCTTCTCTGCAGGGGCGCGCTGGCGCACCCGCGGGTTGAAGTCCCCGAGATTCGGGCCGACTGCTGAGCAGTCGGGCCGGATCTCCCAGGCGACCTTTCTTTTTGCTGACGAATGACATCCCTCCCCCTCATTTTTTAGAGGCCAATGCCGCCCTTCAGCAGCAGCTGGGCGAAGCCAAAACTGCGCTGCGTGTCAGGGAGGAGGAGTGCGGCCGGTTGACGGAGCAGCGCGACCGGCTGGCTACGCAGCTGGCGGAGCAGAAGGAGCTGCTCTAGAGGGCCCAGAGGGAGGCGGAGGACAAGGAGGCCGCCCTTCTTGCTGAATTTGCATCCGAGCGCTCCTCCTGGGCCGACAAAGAGGCGATGCTAGTCTCAGGCTTCCAAGCAATCGAAGATCTCGTCGATGGTGAGCTTCCCCTCGTTTTCTTTTCTGGGCTGCCGACTGCTAATCGAGTCGGCCTTAAATTTTTTAACCTTGTTCCTTTGGTCTTCTTCCTTAGCAGACTTCTTCCCCGGCCATTCATACGCCACCAATCAAGCCATCGAGGCTGATCGTGAAGCACGGAGGGCGGACGACGCACAGATCGCCGCCAACGCCCCCCGAACTCTTGGTGAGCAGGTCCTCAGCATCAAGGCCCGCCTTCGGCCAGCCCACCGGATGTTGCGCCGGCTTCAACGTGTCGGCACCCAGGCGATTGCTGCCCTCTGGCCGGACATGCAGGCGCCACGCACCCCCAGTCGGGCTGCCGACTGGTTGGAGGTGGCAGCCGGCCGTCTTGAGGCCTGGAAGGGTTCTTCAGCCCGGGCTGGAGCCCGCTGGGCTTTAGAATTTGCCAAGGCGTGGTATCCTGGGCTGAGTTTAGCCCAGTTAGCCATGTTCCAGCTGGAAGCTCGGGCGGAGCTGGCAACATTGGAGGACGATCTTGCCAGGCGCACCGCATCGATCACCGAGTACACCGACACCAGCGTCTTCATCCCACAGTGGGCTGAGAACGGTGAGGAGGCGCCGCCGGAGTGGTTCGGGTTGAACCCGGACGACGGCGAGGACTCGGCGGAGGTGATCGACTCCAATGGCGAAGAGGAAGGCGAGGAGGAGGAAGGAGACGAGGAGGAGGCGCCAGAGGTCAAGGCAGACGGCCAGCCCCAGCCCGACCGCGCCTCTAGCAACGAGCCACGCTCAACTGAGCCAGCTGCCGCCAGGGGTGATCAGGCGGAGACCAACCAGCCGACTGCCCTGCCAACTGGCACCGCCGACCCCTCCGGTCCTCCGAGTCCGTCAGCGGCTTCCTAGGCTACCACTTTATCTTTGTTTTACCTGCTTAGTAGTCTCAATGAACTTGTTATTTTGCACAATTCCACCCACTAGGTGTGGGTGTATCTTGAACTCCTATTTGATGATTCGGCCAAGGGCCTTTCTATGTAAATATTTATCCGTGTTCTATCTCTTCTTGCTTATTGCTCTTTGGCTTTTTCCTTTGCTGCCTTCCCTTGGTTGCCGTTTGGCTAGTCGGACAGCCGCTCTGCGAACTGCCGCTAGATCCAATACTTGGCTTCTTTGGGAGGCAAGTACTTAGCCATTTAGAGTTTTTAGCAAGTTAATTTAGAAAATGGCGAGCCGACTGCTCAAGAGTCGGTTGTGAAAGCCTGGAAACCAACATAAGCTATGTGCATGCTTTGAGTCCTTAGCCATTTTTCATATGTACACCCATTCTACCTTACTCCTGCTTGCCAGACAGTCGCTCTGCGATCTGCGGCTTCTAACAGGAGACAACTTGAGTGTCACACACTACTTGTCCGGCTGCAGGAAGTCATTTCATAGCTCAAGACGGCAAGTCCCCGGGCCGACTAGTCGAACCCGGTGCCAAGTGGTAGAAAATAACATACTCATAGGCATAACTCTTTATCATATAGATAAAAGAAGGTAGTCCCCGAGATCTTCTCGAGGGGCCCGAAGTCTTCGTACTTTAATACAAAAGGTAGCGTGATACATACTGCATTAACTGTAAAATCTTCGGAGGAGATTTGCATTCCATGGCCGCTCCGTCTCTTTGCCGGAGTCATCCCTCTTGCGTGCTCGGGTCTTCTGAGCGTCGATCAGGTAGTAGGAGTCATTGCCCAACACCTTGTTGTTGATGAAGGGGCCTTCCCAAGGTGCTGAGAGCTTGTGCTGGCCAGCTGTTCGCTGAATCAGCTGAAGCACAAGGTCTCCTTCTTGGAAAGATCGCGGCTTGACCTTCCGATTGTAGTATCGGCGTAGGCTCTGCTGGTAGATGCTGGACCGGCTGAGTGCCAACAGCCGGCCCTCTTCTAGCAGATCGACGCCATCTTGACATGCTTCCTCTTCTTCCTACTCAGTGTACATGGCGACTCAGGGGGAGTCGAACTCTATGTCCGTTGGGATGACGGCTTCGGCACCGTAGACGAGTAAGAAGGACGTGAAGCCAGTTGGCTTGTTTGGAGTCACGCACAGGCTCTAGAGGACGGCTGTCAACTCATCAAGCCAGCAGCCTGCCGAGCGCTCCAGAGGCTCGACCAGCTGGGGCTTGATGCCGGACAGGATTAGGCCATTTGCTCGCTCTACTTGGCCGTTGGACTGTGGATGGGCAACAGACGCTAAGTCCAGTCGGATGCCCTGCATCGCGCAGAAACGGGCCAAGGCACCTTTGGCAAAGTTTGTGCCGTTGTCGGTGATGATGATGTGCGGTATGCCGTATCGAATTGTGATGTCAGAGATGAAGGTCACAGCAGTCGGACCATTCAACTTCTTGATTGGGTTTGCTTCTATCCACTTGGTGAACTTGTCCACTGCGACAAGTAAGTGAGTTAGACCGCCTCGTGCTGCCTTGAATGGTCCTACCATGTCCAGGCCCCAAACAACAAAGGGCCAGGCAATGGGAATAGTCTTGAGTGCAGAAGCCGACTGATGAGGCTTGGAGCAGAACTTCTGGCACCCCTTGCATTTTTGGACTAGAGACTTGGTGCCTTCAAGAGCAGTCGGCCAGAAGAAGCCATGGCGGAAAGCTTTGGCGACGAGTGCTCTTGAAGCCGTGTGATGGCCACATTCGCCTTGATGGATGTCTTTGAGGATTGCCTGGCCTTGCTCTAGCTCCACACACCGCTGGTGAATACCAGTGATGCTACGCCTTACGAGCTCTCTATTGATGATGGTGTACGCTGCCGCCCGGCGCTGTACTTGCCGAGCCGAGACCTCATCGGCCGGCAGCTCTTTGTTCACCATGAATTTGAGGATGGGCTGGACCCATGAAGGTGCTGCAATTTCTGCAACCGCCAAGACTACGACTTGGACGAGGGCGGCTGGGCCGGGAGGTGGCGGGTTGGAGTCGGCAGCCGCTTGCTGCGTCGATGATGTCCCCGGGCGGATTGGTGCAGTCCCCGGGCCGGGCTCTGAAGTCTCCGGGCCGATCGCCGCAGTCCCTGGGCCGGGTGCGACTGCCACGATCCCCGCGCCGCCTGCCGGAATACTCGCACCGTCTGTGGGGGCTCTTGAGTAGGGTCCGACTACTTCAGGAGGAGCCGGCACGAAGATGGAGTCTGACTCTGGTGATGGCTTGACTGACGGCTTGAGGAGGCGCTGGAGGGAGACGCCGGATGGTATCACCTGACGGGTGGAGCCGATTCATGCCAGGGCGTCTGCTTGGTCGTTGTAGTTTCTTGGTACATGGAGAAACTCGCATCCCTCGAAATACCCCACTGAGTTGTTGTACAAGGAAGCGGTAGCTTGCCATGTTTGCGTCCTTGGCGTCCCAATCGCCTGAAGACTGCTGGACCACCAAGTCAGAGTCACCATAACACAGGATCCGGCGAATGCCGAGCTCTTTGGCTAGCCGGAGCCCGTGAATGAGTGCCTCGTACTCGGCGACATTGTTGGAGGCGGCAAAATGGATCTGCAGCACATACTTGAGCTTGTCGCCCTTGGGAGAGGTGAGGACGATGCCGGCTCCCAAGCCGGTGCGCATCTTGGAGCCGTCGAAGTGCATTCGCCAATGGGTGGAGTTGGGCGCTGGTGGTAGATACTGGTTTTCGGCCCAGTCGACGAGGAAGTCGGCCAGCGCTTGTGACTTGATGGCAGTGCGAGGTTGGTAGTAGATGGTGTAGGGGGCCAAATCTATGGCCCACTTGGCCACTCGTCCCGAAGCGTCTCGGCTGCCGATGATTTCAGCTAGAGGAGCCATGTAGACCACAGTGATTGAATGTTCTTGGAAGTAAGGCTTCAACTTCTTGGCGGCAAAATGCACACCATAGCACATCATCTGGTAGTGGGGGTAGTTTTTCTTGGAGGTCGACAGTACTTCACTGAAATAATATACCGGTCTCTGAACTGGTAGTGCTTTGCCTTCCTCCTTGCGTTCTACTACAATGACCATGCTGACCACTCGGCTGGTGGCGGCGATGTAGAGGAGCATGGGCTCCTTAGGAGTCGGAGCCGCCATAACAGGTGGAGGTGCCAGCATCTTCTTTAGTTGGACAAATGCTTCGTCCGCCTTCTGGTTCCACTCGAAAAAAGTGGTCTTCTTCATGAGTTGGTACAGGGGAAGAGCCTTCTCGCCCAGCCGACTGATGAATCGGCTGACGGACGCCAAACAGCCGGTGAATTTTTGTACGTCCAGCAGTCGGATGGGTACCTCCATCCTTTCAATTTCCTTGATCTTCACGGGGTTGCATTCTATGCCGCGTTCGGAGACCAGGAAACCAAGGAGCTGGCCGGCTGGTACTCCGAAGACGCACTTCTCCGGGTTGAGCTTGATCTGAAATCGGCGCAAGTTCTCGAAGGTCTCCTTGAGGTCTTCTAGCAGTGTTCCACGCTTCTCCGTCTTTACCACCACATCATCCACGTATAGGTGAGCATTTCTACCGAGATGCTTGAGGAGACACTTCTGCATGCATCATTGGAAGGTGGCGCCGGTGTTCCTCAAGCCGAACGTCATGGTTAGGTAGCAGAAAGCTCCAAACGGTGTGATGAAGGCAGTCTTCAGCCTGTCGGCTGGGTTTAACTTGATCTGGTGATACCCTGAATATGCATCCAAGAAACTCAGCAGCTCGCATCCGGCTATGGAGTCTATCACTTGGTCGATCCTTGGCAAGGCAAACGGGTCCTTGGGGCATGCTTTGTTGAGGCTTGTGTAGTCAATACACATTCGCCATTGCTTGTTCTTCTTCAGTACCAAGACCGGGTTGGCCAGCCATTCTGGGAAGAATACTTCCATGATGAAGCCGGCTGCAAGCAGCTGGGCTATCTCTTCTCCAACAACTCTCCTATTCTCTTCTGACAAGCGGCATAAAGGCTGTCTGACTGGTTTGGCATCAGATCAGACGTGTAATTGGTGCTCGGCAAATTCCGTCGGGACACCTGGCATGTCCTTGGGGGACCATGCGAAGATGTCTCGATTCTCACGGAGGAAACGACGAGCTCGCCTTCCTATTTGTTGTCAAGGTGGGCGCCTACGACAGCGTACCTCTCTGGGTGCTCCGGGTCCAAAGGTATCTTCTTTGTTTCCTTGGCCGGCTTGAACGAGCCCTCAGCCTCCAACTCTTTGGGGTTAGGCGACATCTCTGGCTGCTTGCTTGCCATCGCCACAACTCGATCTAGCATCCGCTTCTCAGCTGCGATCATGAGGGACTCGGCCAGCCGATTGCTCTCTGATGCGCAGGCGGACGACTTCTTGTAGTCACCAGTCATGGTCAGAATCCCTTTGGAACTCGGCATCTTCATCTTGAGGTAGGCATAGTGGGGGACGGCCATGAACTTGGCCAGGGCTGGCCGGCAAAGCAGTGCATGGTATGGGCTCTCTAGGTCCACCACCTCGAACCATATTGACTCTCGGCGGAAATGATCTTTGTCTCCGAAGAGGACATCGATCAAGATCTTGCCGATTGGCGAGCAGGAAAGGCCAGGGACTATGCCGTGGAACACCGTCCGGCTGGACTGCAGTTGCCTCTGCCTGATTCCCAACTTCTCCATGGTGTCTTTGTACAAGATGTTGATGCTGCGGCCGCCGTCTATCAGGACTCTGGAAAAACGAGCAGATCGCTTGTCCGTGGAAAAGGTGGCATCCAAAACCAAAGCATAGGAGCCGGGTCTAGGCATTACTACGGGGTGGTCAGCCCGACTCCAGCTGATGGGCTTCTCAGACCAGTGCATGAACTCTAGGGCGTCAGTTGCTACTGCATTCACCTCCTGCTGCTGCAGTCACCTGCTGCGTCGATCGTCGGCCACACTGGTGAACACGACATATGCTCCCTGCTCTTCTGGGTACTCGTCTTGTACTGCGCCGACTGGACTGACCGCTGGCTGCTGGGGCGGAAGAGGCGGCTGTCCCGCAGGTGGGGGAGGCAAAAGTCCATCTCACTTGGCTATCCTGGTGAGCCAGGGGCACTTCCGGGTGGTGTGGTTGGACGGCTTTGCGCCACTGTGGAATTTGCATGGTCCATCGAAGGTCTGCTCATACGAGAAAGCTGGCTGCCAGTTGGACTTGCCGCCCTTCTGACGTTTGGGCGGAGGCAGCCCTTCCGGTTGCTGGTCTTCGACTGTTGCCACCTGCCGACTGGTGGAAGTCGGCTGGGGGGCTTTGCGCTTGTGGTTGTTCTGCTGTTGACGCCGACCGGTGTCTCTGGCCGGGGTTCGAGGAGCCTGAGGAGCCACCTTGCCCGTCGCACTAACTTGAATCTGCATCTTCATGGAGGAGTCGGCTGTGGCGTATTTGTCTGCTATGATCAGCAGCTCGTCGAGGGTTTCCGGCTCATCGCAGAGAAGCCTGTTCTTGAGGAGGGTGCCCTCTCGGCATCCTGCGGTGAAGTACTCGATAGCCTCCACCTCGTGCACACCCTCGCAAGAGTTGCGGAGCTCAGCCCAGCGCGTGAGGTAGTCACGAGTTGACTCGTTGGGGCCCTGCACGCACAAGGAGAGCTGGCGGGTTTTGGGAGGTCGCTTGTACGTGCTGGTGAAGTTGCGAATGAAGGCGTCGGTGAAGTCGGCCCAACTGTTGGTGCTGCGGGGCCTTAACCTGTTCAGCCACGTCCGGGCCGTGCCCTGGAGCATGAGTGGAACGTACTTCACAGCAACACGCTTGTTGTCGTTTGCTATGCTGACGGCCGTGGAGTAGTCGACCAGCCAGTCCTCCGGCTTCATGGAGCCGGTGTATTTGGGTGTGTCTCTGGGGAGCATGAACCCTTTGGGGAAGGTCTCATCTCGGATGCGGGGGCCAAAACACGGCGGACCCAACTCATCTTCTTCCTCAAGCGCCAGGGATTGGTGGAGATGGTCGATCCGATGGTGGGCGTCATTCTCACCAACTCCCTCTCGGCAGCCAAGGCGGTCGCCGAGCGTCGGGTGATCAACAGGCGGTGGGGAGACTCGCCTTTCCCTCCGAGGGGGAGGAGGCGGACAGTCGTCCCGTCGTTCCACTGTTCTTGAGCGGCCGTCTTGGTCGTGCTCTATGGTGATGCGAGTCCAACTATGGCTGGCAGCCGGCTCCTAGTCTTTTCTTCCGTGGACGCCGCCAGTCGGCGTCCGACACTCCGCGCCTTGGTCTCGGCGCAGAAGCAGGTTGTCATTCCGTCGGCGCGGCGCATCAGTGTGGCAGCCGGCCTCGTTCTGCTCAGCAGTCGCGTCAAGGAGTCACTGGACGCGCT
Source organism: Triticum urartu (assembly GCF_003073215.2). Lineage (NCBI taxonomy): Eukaryota > Viridiplantae > Streptophyta > Magnoliopsida > Poales > Poaceae > Triticum > Triticum urartu. The sequence continues at coordinate 237,416,372 of NC_053026.1, forward strand.
CCGTCATCAAGCGACGCTCTTCGCCCTCGAACTTGTCCAGCTCGCCCGCCGCCGCCTGGGCGGCTCGAATATTCTCAATAGGTGTGGCGTAAACGGGGCGATTCACCCCGAATAGATCGGCGATAGCCGCACCGCGCTGCTAGACCGTGCCAAGGCGGCTAGGCCTAGCCAGAGCCGGCGTGCCGCCCACCGCGCGGTCCATCTCGCACTGGTAGGCCTCCGATAGGTGTCTCATGCTGGCAAGCTTTTTGGCGCCTTCAAATAGCTGAAGGTGGCGTGCCTCCAGCGTCTCCGCGTCGGCATCTTCAGGGATGGGCGCTGCCAGGTCTTGCAGTGCCGCGTGGAGCGGGTCATAATCGCCCCCACCGGAGTGCTCGCCATGATCGATGAAAAACACTTCCGTGACGGTGCTTCCGCCGCTCACCGCGCAAGGGAGCGGCTCGTCGTAGACCACCACGTTGGTGGGGAACGTGTCAAGCGACACGGTGTCGGAGTCAACCAACATCGGATCAGTGGAGCCTACAGACTCCAAGTCCCCAGCTGGCTCGCTGGCGACATGAAGTTGATCGAGGAGGCCCGCGAGGAGGCTCTGGGGCCGCCTGTGCCCGCGTCGGATGTGGACTCGTCAGAGAGGCGGACCTCGCCTACAAGATCGGCGAGGCAACTGGCCGCGCAGGCGATTTCAGCGCCATGCAGCGCGTCGGCGCAGACTCCGTCTGGCATGCCGGGCTGGCTGCACTCGCTAGGGAGGAAAAGGGTTACCGTCCAGAACAGGTCTCCAGAAGACGGTGTACCACGCCCCACGGTGGGTGCCAAATGTCGAGGGTTGGGTGCGACATATGCCAACGGGTGGCTTATCATGGTGGGGGCGAGTAAAACGTTGCTGGTGCCGAGAAACGGGATGAGGCGGAGACACGAACGCCAGCATACTTTACCCAGGTTCGGGGCTCTCCTAGGAGATAACACCCCTAGTCCTGCTCTGCGGGGTCTCCGCATGATCACTAAGGCAAAAGTGAGTACAATGGTGCTCCTCGAGCTGTTCGGATGCTGGTGCAGCATCCTCTTCCTCTTCCTCTTCAGAATCTCTCATGATTGAAGATCTCCCAAGCACTCTAGCAGTGGTCTTTTTGACCCTCTCTTTCCTCTTCTTTTCTGCCACAACCTACTCTTTGGGTGCAGATCCCAAAGTCTCTTGAGTGGATGCTCTGGCTTTGGACATTGGAGCTCTCTTGGCAGGAATCTTTTGCTTCATTCCTGGCTTGGTGGCAGCAGTAGTGCTATATTCCTTTTTAACCACTTTCTTCTTGGAAGTGGCCTCATCCTCAACTTCCACATAGTCTTCATCCTCAGATTCAGAAGTTTTCTTCTTTCTGGCCCTGGTGGCAGCTTAGGGTAAGTTTCTTGGGGTGCTCCTGCTACCCTCATCAGAGCTGCTAGAGGGACTAGTCCCCTCATTCAAGTAAACCTGCTCCTCTGACTTGTTCTGGCTGTCACTCTGATCAGACATATTGCAAACACTGACAGCAGACCCTGTGAATAGATATAAATGAGATAGAGTGGATGAGCATCACAAAACGCAGAGCTTTTTGCAAAAGAATGAGTCAAAAACTTAGTTTTAGTTTTCCACAGAAAGCATTTTGGATCAACCGATTTGTAAACTCGGTGATACCGAAGCAGCTTTTGGAACCTAAACTAGTGAACTCGGTCACACCGAGTCACAGTTCGATGGCACTGAGACTGCTAGGGTTTCACAAAGTCCCGAACTCGGTCACACCGATTTGCAACTCTCGGTCAGACCGAGAATCATATGTGCAATGGCCTTAGCCGAATCGGTGGAACCGAGTTCTACAACTCGGTGGGTCCGAGATGGTTTCGGCGGAAACCTAACCCTAAATTTTCAAATCATCTCTAATCTACGGAGTGTTTTGACTGGATAAGATAGTTTCAATCGTGGCAAGATTCATGGCGAACACAATGTGCTAGGAATTAGATAAGGATAGCACAGTGATCGATTTCATACCCTAGTTCGGCGATGAACTCGCTACGGCAGCAATGGCGGGGATAATTCCCGTTGACAGCGGCGGAGACCAGTTGCAGGAGGCAACTGGCGACGAGGAGGAAGATCCGGAGACCTTGGAGGCAGAGCGGGCTAAGCGCGGGCGAAAGAGTTCAGAGAAAATTTCCAAAATTTTGCCCGTGGGTATATATAGCCCGACCCTGTCGGTGTGACCGAGTGGAACAACTCGGTAGCACCGAGATGCATAACTGCAAGCAGTTACTGCAACTCGGTGTGACTGAAAAGTTCAAATCGGTTGCACTAAGATTGAAAACCTAGATCGACTTAGTGATCTCGGTATGACGGAAATGGGTGAATCAGTCAGACCGAAATGCACAAAGAAGTTTTGGAAGTTTAAGTCTATGACGAATCGGGGACTCCGAGTGCTCCTCACACAGAGTGGTTCAAATCTGACTTGATCAAATTTTGTGATGCAGCATGAATAGAGTTTGAGACGAGAAAAGCATAGATAGTTAGATAAGGTTCTTAGGCACTCTTGTCCATCCACTTGGCCAAAAGAAAAGGAAACCAATCAATCAAAACAACAAGTGGATATCCTCGAATGAGTAAATTATGCAACCAACAGGCTCACACAATAAAATTGCAATTGAAATATGTGACAAAGCATGCACAAACAATTCCAGCATTTATCAAGCAATTGGCGATGACTAGGTCATCTATATGAGTATATTGACTTAGGAGTCAAATGAGAATATTTGATCATAGGTCATACTCATCGTTTAAGAACAAGTGGGGTTACCACTTTTACATAAAGCGTTGTTGTGTTCACACCATTAGAGTTGCTTTTAACTCAATTGTTAGAGTAAAGCTCCCCCTAGATGTGAGATCCCCCCTAAGAGGGATGAACTAACCTTGGGTTTTGTCGATGATGACTTCATGTAGATGTTGAAGATGTGGATGCTCAATGTTGATGTAGATCATTTGGAGCTATTCTTTGGAGTGAGTTGCACTTTCAATACCTACACGGATTAGTCCCACAAGGAACAAACAAGGATATCCATAGACATAGAGTGATGCACACACAAGATGATCTCTATGAAGGCTTTAGGTTACCTTGTCCCTTGTCTTACCAACAAGAGGGTTTGTGACTCCTTGAACTAGTGCAAGATGTGGAAGTTGATTGCACTCATTCTTGCCAAAATGATAAGAGTGAAGTATGTTGGCGGAGTCACCCTCAAGAACTCTCTAGTTCTTCTTCTTCGGGATCCACACCATCTTGATGGGAATCCTCGGAGTTGTAGTTGTACTTGATGAAGTGGAACTTGATGTAGTCTTGGGAACCCACTTGACCAAGGCCTTAGGAGCTTCTTCAAATGCATCAATTTCCTCTTGAAGCTTGTCCTTGCCTTTTGGCATGTGGTCTTGTGGTGGAGCATCATCTTGAGCTTGTGTCCCTTTGAAAGAAGTAGGGTCATACTTCTCTTGTTGAGGAACAAACTTCGTCTTGGGGTATTGATCTTCTTCCCACTCAACTCCATTGTCATTGAACTTTCGTTCAAAACCAACACCTTGATTCTTCCGGTGCCTTCCTTGCTTGCGTATAATTTCCTCGAATTGCTTACTCCCGGCAAGGCTCTTGTAAACACCTTTCTCTATAATTCCCTTTAATAAGCTATTTTCTTCCTCAAGTGTAACTTGTCTAAGAGAATCATTAGTGGAATCAAGAGAACTACTAGAAGCAACAATATTAGATTTAGCATGATTATTGTTACTACAAGAACAAGAATCCTTCTTGTTCTTATTACTAGACTTGACTTGAGGCATGTAAGTGGATAAGAGTAAACGCTTGGCAATGTAAGAAGAACTTTTCTTGCGAAGATCATCATTGATTGCCTTTAAGAACTCATGCTCTTGCTCAAGATTGAGCTTCTCAAAATGTAATTTCTCATGAGTCCTTAAAAGTTCTCGATGATATCCTACAATAGTTTCATGAGCTAACTTAAGAGTGTTTAGTTCTTTAGTTAGAGACTCAATCTTCTCCTTATCATTGTCATTCGTTTGATCTTGATTAGCATGATTAATTGACATTTCATCATAGTATTCATCACTATAGTTGTCAACAAGTAAATCATCATCACCTAACAAGTCATCTTCATCACTATTGAAATCAACATACTCGGGGTGTGATACCTTTGGACCTTTGGTGAATCAAATATGTCGTAGCAGTTGGTTGACACAAGTGCTAGACCGGCAACACCTTCATCTTTAGTATATTTGGAGTCGGAGTGATAGCTTCTCTCGGAGTCATTGTCGGAGTCGGATCCGGATACCCATTCACCAACATGAGCTTGATGTCTTCGTTTTGTGTAGCTCCTTGATGACGTGTCCTTCCTTTCCGAATCCTTGCTTCTCCGAGAGGGTCTTCGTTCATATCGATCATCCCTACTCCTTCTCTCCCTTGATGGTGATTCTTCTCTTCTACTTCTTTTTTGGGAGAATCTTCTCTTCTCTTGTGGGGAGCCGTACACTCATTGGAGTAGTGTCCGGGTCTTCCACGATTGTAGTAGTTTCTCTCTCGACTAGAAGATCTTTTGTCATTGTAGGACCTTGACTTGGAGCTTCTCTCTTTGCTTCTATTCTTGTAGAATTTGTTGAAGTTCTTCACCATTAAGCTCAATTCTTCATTGAAGGTTTGTTTCTCACTTGATGTGGGGGCTTCACATGAGGCTTTGTAAGCACCACTTGATTTGTTGTGAAGTTCCTCCTTATCCTTGAGTGACATCTCATGAGCAACAATTCTTCCAATGACTTCCGTTGGCTTGAGATCTTTGTAATTGGGCATCATTTGAATCAATGTGCACACGGTATCATATTTTCCATCCAAGGCTCTTAGGATCTTCATGACGATGAATTTGTCGGTCATCTCTTCACTTCCTAAGCCGGCAATCTCATTTGTGATAAGAGCAAGCCTAGAGTACATTTCAGCGACACATTCACCATCCTTCATTTTGAACTTGTCAAGTTGACTTTGAAGCACATCCAACTTGGATTCCTTGACAGAGTCGGTACCTTTGTGCATATCAATCAAAGTATCCCAAATTTCCTTTGCATTCTCAAGACGGCTGATCTTGTTGATTCTTCGGGGCACAATCCGTTGAAGAGGATATCACAAGCTTGCACATTGTATTGCAGCATCTTCAACTCGTCCACGGTAGCTTCACGATTCGGTTCTCTCCCATCAAAGAATTCACCTTGCAAGCCAACACACACAATAGCCCAAATGGCGGGTTTATGTCCAAGAATATGCATTTTCATCTTATGCTTCCAACTAGCAAAATTAGTACCATCAAAGTAAGGACCTCTACGGTGATAATTTCCCTCGCTAGACGCCATACTCTCCTAGGTTGTGAAACCAAGGCTATGACCACCAAAAGCTAGGGAAATCAAAGCAAATGGAGACCAAAGCTCTGATACCACTTGTAGGATCGAAAGTATGTCTAGAGGGGGGTGATTAGACTACTTGACCAAATAAAAATCTAGCCTTTTCCCAATTTTAGTCTTTGGCAGATTTTAGCTATCTTAGCACAGGTCAAGCAATTATAACACAATTCAAGCAAGCATGCAAAGAGTCTATGAGCAGCGGAAAGTAAAGCATGCAACTTGCAAGAATGTAAAGGGAAGGGTTTGGAGAATTCAAACGCAATTGGAGACACGGACGTTTTTGTCATGGTTCCGATAGGTGGTGCTATCGTACATCCACGTTGATGGAGACCTCAACCCATGAAGGGTAACGGTTGCGCGAGTCCACGGAGGGCTCCACCCACGAAGGGTCCACGAAGAAGCAACCTTGTCTATCCAATCATGGCCATCGCCCACGAAGGACTTGCCTCACTAGCGGTAGATCTTCACGAAGTAGGCGATCTCCTTGCCCTTACAAACTCCTTGGTTCAACTCCACAATCTTGTCGGAGGCTCCCAAGTGACACCTGGCTAATCTAGGAGACACCACTCTCCAAGAAGTAACAAATGGTGTGTTGATGATGACCTCCTTGCTCTTGTGCTTCAAATGGTAGTCTCCCCAACACTCAACTCTCTCTCACAGGATATGGATTTGGTGGAAAGAAGATTTGAGTGGAAAGCAACTTGGGGAAGGCTAGAGATCAAGATTCATAAGGTGGGAATGGAATATCTTGGCCTCAACACATGAGTAGGTGGTTCTCTCCCAGAAAATGTGTATTGGAAGTGTAGGTATGTTCTGATGGCTCTCTCCTCGAATGAAGAGTGGGTGGAGGGGTATATATAGCCTCCACACAAAAACTAACCGTCACACACAATTTACCAATCTCGGTGAGACCGAATTGAGAAACTCGGTTGGACCAATTTAGAAAACCTAGTGACCGTTAGGATTTTCGGTGGGACTGAGATGCAACTCGGTAGGACCGGTATGGTTAGGGTTAGGGCATAACATAATATCAGTGTGACCGATTACACAAACTCGGTGGGACCGATTTTGGTAATAAGCTAACCAGAGAGTTGGTAAGGTAAACTTGGTGGGACCGATTTGCTCATTTCGATGGGACTGAAATGTTACAAAAGGGAAACAGAGAGTTTACATTGCAATCTCGGTGGGACCGATCGCTCATCTTGGTAGGACCGAAACATTACGAAGGGAAACAGAGAGATTACAACCCCATCTTGGTGTGACCGAGATCCCTATCGGTGAGACCAATTTGCCTAGGGTTTGTGGCAGTGGCTATGACATCTGAACTTGGTGGCGCCGGATAGAAAGAATCGATGGGGCCGAGTTTGACTTTGGGTTTAGGTCATATGTGGATGTGGGAAGGTAGTTGAGGGTTTTGGAGCATATCACTAAGCACTATGAAGCAAGAACCTCATCAAACAACACCTCATCCCTCCTTGATAGTATTGGCTTTTCCTATAGACTCAATGTGATCTTGGATCACTAAAATATAAAATGTAGAGTCTTGAGCTTTGAGCTTGAGCCAATCTTTTTGTCCTTAGTATTTTGAGGGGTCCACTTTCCTCATCCATGCCATGCCATTCATTGAGCTTTTCCTAAAATATTAATCTTGGAATAATGTTAGCTCAATGAGCTATATGTTGTTAGGAATTACCAAAACCACCTAGGGATAGTTGCACTTTCAGCATGTCGCGACATATAGAGAGACAGCATAATTGCATTTCTTTGTCACTTGTTGACCGTACTTTCTTGTCCATACCAAATCTTAGTTGTTATTTCAAAGCAAACATCGGTTGCTAACTACCCTTTGCGCGGTTTGAAGCTTCAGATCTGCCATCCCACTGCCATGGTCAACACTGTACTCATCATGCTTATGTTTTCCCCATTTTATGATGACCACAATCAGCCTACGTGGTTCGTGTCGTAATAGCACTGCTCCACCCATCGAGCTAAACAAGCTTAGTTGTACAAATTCATATCTAATATTATTGTTGATATTAGTAAAACCGAGAGATGTTTAATTGGTTAGCTAAATGTTCCTACTTTAGTTTCAAAATGCATGTGAGCCACATATGGAGAGACTGGAAAGAATAGTATTTCTCTTGCGCTCTGGTTCATCATGGGTGGTCAACCGACATTGTATTAAAAGACTTGTAATATCTTCAGTCTGCTTGCTCTTCTGCTCTTCTTTAAGATGATACTCTTCTGTTGCGGTCGACTGGTCAGGTCGAGTTGTTCTCCCTTAGTATATTTTGAATTTGTCAAGTCAGGTCGACTTGTTCTTCTTTACTATATGTTGAAGCTATCATCTATGAAGTGTCATCACTTCTGGAGCTCTCATATTTTAAGTAGTAGGCCACATTATACTAATGCACACAACAAATTACAGCATGCATGGCATCTTTTAAAAGAATTGCAGAGATAGCACAAAGGGGTTTACAAGGAGGCAGTATTGGATTAGAATCACTACTGCATTACAAAGAAAATCTCACTTGTTTTTATGTTTTCATGCATGTCAGATATTGAACATTATCAAAATGAATATGAGAATGGGCGCACGAGAGGAATATTGCAGAATGATCCACTGCCTAACAAACTTGGCATGGTGGAGGATGGCCTATCTTATTCACCCATCAAGGTGCTTGCTCTAACTCTGCAAAGTTGTATTGGTCGCACATATTTTGCTTCTGACCTCTTGCATTACTTCTACTTTGTTACACCATCTGCTTAGTTTAAGCATCATATATGAGTATATGCCATACCTATCCATTTTCTGTACCTATTCCATGTGTCGTCACACTATGTTTTTCCAGTCAAATGTTGTTCTTTCGTAATAGGTGTCGGTGTCAAAACCGGCGGATCTCGGGTAGGGGGTCCCGAACTGTGCGTCTAGGCCGGATGGTAACAGGAGGCAGGGGACACGAAGTTTTACCTAGGTTCGGGCCCTCTCGATGGAGGTAAAACCCTACGTCCTGCTTGATTAATATTGATGATATGGGTAGTACAAGAGTAGATCTACCACGAGATCAGAGAGGCTAAACCCTAGAAGCTAGCATATGGTATGATTGTTGATGTGTATCTTATCCTACGGACTAAAACCCACTGGTTTATATAGACACCGGATAGGGTTAGGGTTACATAGAGTCGGTTACAATGGTAGGAGATCTGAATATCCGTATCGCCAAGCTTGCCTTCCACGCCAAGGAAAGTCCCTTCCGAACACGGGACGAAGTCTTCAATCTTGTATCTTCATAGTCCAGGAGTCCGGCTGAAGGTATAGTCCAGCCATCCGGACACCCCCTAATCCAGGACTCCCTCAGTAGCCCCTGAACCAGGCTTCAATGACGACGAGTCCGGCGCGAAAATTGTCTTCGGCATTGCAAGGCGGGTTCCTCCTCCAAGTACTTCATAGAAGATTTTGAACACCAAGGTAGTGTCCGGCTCTGTAAAAATAAGTTTTCCACATATTGCCATAGAGAGAATAATATTTACACAAATCTAATCCGCTGACATATTCCGTAGTGTGACATCACACCACGACCAAGCTTTTATTCGAACCGTTTTACTGTTCCATCTCAGCGCGTTATGCGAGGCGGTTTCCTTGGCACGTCTTGTTAAAGTAGAGATCGTGTCCCCTTATTCCGGGATTCTCATCAATACGGGCGTGGGTAATCCAACCACTTCTAGGATTCCTAAATTATAGGCAAGTCCAAATGGACACGGAGAGGACGCTTGATATTCACCCTCTTTATAAAGGGACCGGGCCTTTATTTTTCCCTCCCGTACTCAATCGAATCCTTCCCCCACCTCAAGCTCAAGCGCCAGAAGTTCAGGTCAGATGCTCCAAACCTTCATTCATGTCCGGATCTAGCCTTCAAGGCTGATGGGTGCCTTCTTCCGTAACGGAAGAAGACATCAAAAAGTTGAGGGAGGCCAGATATCTGACCGCCGAGATCCTGCATCGGCTGCCTCCCCGGGGGCAGGCCGTCCCCTCCCCCGAACCCAACGAGAGCATCGTGTTCGTCTCCCACTTCCTCCGAGGTCTAGGCCTTGCATTGGATCCTTTTGTCAGGGGCTTGATGTTTTACTACGGGCTAGATTTCCATGATCTAGCTCCGGACTCCTTTTGTCATATCACGACATTTATCGTCGTGTGTGAGGCCTTCCTCTGGGTTACCCCTCACTTCGGCCTATGGCTCAAGACCTTTGAAGTAAAACCGAAGACGATCGGGGGGAAACATGTGGAGTGTGGAGGTGCCTCAATGCACAAGATGACGCGAGCCGCATGGCCCAAGGGTTCCATTCCAGAGGTGTCTGAGTTGTGGCAACAGGAGTGGTAGTACATCATGGCTCCTAGAAGCGCCAAGTGGGCGGCCGCCCCTGTCTTCCGCCCGGGCCCTCCACCACAACTGATGTCATGGATTAGCAGAGGATTGAGCTGGGGTCCGGCCAAGGACGTGCCTATACTGCAAAGCCGCATTCAAGATCTCTTTGATGGAGGTTTCAGCTTGGTTGCGGTAGCACAAGTTATGCTGGTTCGCCAAGTCCAGCCTTGCAAATGACGGCCTCTACACCTATGGGAATTCAATCCCGAGGGACCGCGTGTCATTCAAAATTTTCTCGGCCTGACGCACGAGGAGATGTACAAGTCATTCTTCGGACCTCAGGTAGAGTGTCCGGAAATCACTGAGGACGTGGGCCTGAGCAGTACCTGCACCGTCGAACAGGTAAGGAATCTTCCGGCCGAACATACTGTCTCTCATTCGTTACGAAGTTATTTCTGAGAGTTCGCTTTTTGACCAGGACTGGCTAGCAAAGGCGAAGTTGATTCGGTGTTCGGCCCCCCTCCCTAAGGGTTTGGAAAATCCGGTATTGGAGAAGATTCTCTAGACCGCACCCTGCTCGGAGCCCTTAAAGGAAAATACTATGGAGGGTAATGTGGGCGGATGCGGGCCCTCAATGCTGCCCATTCTAGCCGAGGGGGCGAGCGTCTCCATGAAGGAAGACTACCAGAAGAGGAAAAGAACTGCGCCCGGGGATTCGGAAGCCGAAACTTCCAAACGGGAGAAGAAGTCTCCCACAGAGGGCCCTACCTCGGGGGGCACCATTGCCGCACAAAGTCCGCGAGGGGATCAATTCTCTCGCGAGTCGTAAGTGACCCGAAATACTTTAACAGTACAGATATGCCATCTTTTCCTTCTGAGAAGATAACCACTGCATATATTTTTTGCAGTTCGGGCCTTAGCCCTTCTCAAATGAGCTCATCTTCGGGGGATCTTCTTCCAGAGATGATGGAGAGCGAAACGCCTCCTCCGGACTCCTCCGCTTCGGAAGCGGGCGACCCTGAAGTGTCATCGCGGAGGGCCTCTCCGAGTCCGGTGAGGCCAGAAGATAATCCCATTGACCCCCGAAGCTCCCAGTGTCCGGCTCCCGAGGAGAGCAGACAAAAGAGTCCGGCACCGTCTAATGTGCGATCGGATGTGCTGAGGGAGTTGATGGGGCGAGCGGCCATCTCAGATGAACACCGTGTGCTGATGGATATGGTGATAGAGAGAATATCGTCCGCCGAAAGCGGATTGCATGAAGCTTTTATGAGTCTACTGACAGGTTTTGAGGTACGTAAAAGAATGTATGATAGTCCTGCACATGCTAGGTATGCCCTGTGTAGATAGTAGCCCCTGAGACTCTAGTTGTCGTCGGAAACGACGACGAACAGAGGATCAAATTCCCAGGTAATAACCATACTGCCTCTATGTGCAGGTGATGGAAGCTCCGGTGGCTAGCCGGACTAGCGAGTTTGCCCGTTTAGAACGGCAATTGGATGCGGCAGACGCCGACATCGAGCTTGTTAACAAAAGGCTTGACGAGGCACAGGGTGAGTGTCTTTATCTGGTAGACGTCACATAGGAAGAGCAGCATAATGCTAGTATCTTTAATATGTTGTGACTGCAGATGGAGCTGCCACTGTTGAAGCCTTGCGGGCAGAACTTGCCCGAGCCAAGGAACAAGCGAGGTTGGGTAATGCGGCTGCTTTAAAGGCGGCCGAAGAGTTGCAAGCCGAGAAGGCCGCACATGGCGAGAGCCGAAACAAGATGGCCAAAGAATTAAAAGCTGCCGCCGACCATTGCCGGGTTCTTGAAAAGGAAAACGAGGCAAAGGCATTGGACCTTGAGAAGGTTGCTGCGACGAGAAAAGACCACCGCTCTGCTATGAGGGCAAAGAAGGAGGAGCTGCGGGAAGCCGGGGATATTGTAACTGGGAAATCCTTTATGTTGCAGAGGAGGTTCGGAGATCCACGGTATGCCCCTCTGGATCGGCTTTGGAGTTCGGAGGATGCGTATATGGATTTGGCGGCGAGCGCTGCCGATGCGGCCAAGTACTTCCAGGGTCAGACGGACTGTGAAGTAGATCAGCTGTTTTGGAGACAATTCCATTCTCCCGAGCGTCCGCTGTCATTGACTGACCAATTAGCCGAATGGTCCGAACTAAGTAGGTTGTCCGGAATCTCCATGAGGTCTGTTGTGGATCAGTTATGGCCGGAAGGGTCAAAACCGAACAACTATTTCAGCTTGGTGCAGCAGTTACTTGATGTGGTGCCGTGCATTGATGCGATGAAGAGGTCGGCGTGCATAGAGGGCGCACGGATGGCCTTTGCCCATGTCAAGGCATACTGGGCGGAGGTGAATGCTACCAATGTTGCAGTGCGGGATTCGGCCATAGGCCGAAAGGCTGCTGAGCACTACTTTGAAGAAGTTCTTGAGGGTGCCCGTTTGGTAGAGGCCCAGTGCTCAAAAAATATTATGTTTGAGTGATATGTAATCTCATTGTAAGCGAAATGCTTTTATAGAGTTTGATAAGGCTATTTTTATACTTTTGCCTGAAAGTAATATGATGCCTCCTAGGCGGCCGTTTTTGTATACGTCTGTATAACCTGAAAGATTGCAGTCATCGGCTTCAACCCCCACGCATATAATGCGGAGGTGCTAGCAAAAACACGCGTTCACACTTAACCCAACGTCTTGGTCCTATTAAGGAGGTGATAGCGGAGTGAGCGAGGCAACCGGACTATAATGCTTTATCACTTTCACTTAGCCATAGGAGTTCGACAGTGGGACTACTAGATAGCCCCTGGTGGCTCTGCACTCTCCTGATCTCGGGGTGCGTACATGCCTGGCCGGAAAACGGCCCTTCGTTTAGGCGGATGAATTCTAGCATTCCCATAGGTCATCGAGTGGTTGACCAGTCTCACGCTATATCATGACAGTCAGTTTTCGGCTTTCTCTACTTAGGTGCTCGTCCGGGTGAACCAGGGCACAATCGCAGTAGTTCTCCTAGTGCTACCTTAGCCGGTAAAGCTGAACGTAAGGCACCAAAACACAGGAGCCTGGCAAACCCAACATTTGACCAAAGACAATGATTCGGAGCTGATGCATATAGGGCCAAACTCGCAACGCCGAACACTCCCTAGGGTATTCGGTCTTTGTGGTATAAAACGGGCCTAAATAATGGCCTTTGTAAGAAGCCCCTTGTGTCCAGGTACGTGCATTGTTCTGGCATGGCCACATGCCAAGACGTCAGCATCCTTCACAACGGTGGATATGTATCAACAAGAGACAGTAAAAAAGGTTTACGCGGGGTCTTAATCTAAAAGAATCCTTTGAGCGGGTCCCTGCTGCATGTCTGCGCCTGTGTCTCCGTTGTGCCATATCTTGGACGGGTGTAGCACGATGATCGTCTGTAAAAGAGAGGAAGTTAAGTGAGAAGGATGTCGTGCAAAAAGGTGGTTTTGAAAGAAACCATGTATAATTGAAGATGATAAGAAATTGCCACTTGTCTGCGCGCGTTGAGCCCCTTGTATTGACAAGTAGGGGTGTGGTCACTTATTTGGTGTAAATAGCGGCACCGGGCTCGATCACTGGTCCGGACGCCTTTGATGTTCGGCTGTCAAGGCAGCCTCACTCTCTTCGGCGCGCAGAGAGCGCTTGATATCTCTGTGCACTGTAATGATGCCACGTGGACCGGGCATCTTGAGTGTGAGGGAGGCTTAGTGTGGTATTGCATTAAAGCAAGCAAAAGCTTCGCGTCCAAGCAGTGCTTGATAGCCACTTTGAAACGGAGTGATGTGGAAAGTTAAATGCTCGCGACGGAAGTTACTGGGGGAGCCGAATGTAACTTGTAATGAGAGGGAACCCGTACAACGGGCCCCTGGGCCTGGCGTTACTCCTTTAAAGGTAGTATTGCTATGGCGAATTTGTGTTGGGTCTAACCCCATCCCGCGGATTGTATCCTGATATATTAGGTTTAGGCTACTGCCGCCGTCCATCAAGACTTGTGTGAAGTGATATTCGGCAATTACTGGGTCTAATACCAGGGCATCCCATACTGCGTGTCGGATACTTGCTGAGTAATCGCGATGGTCGAAAGTGATTGTTTGAGACGACCAGTGGCAGGACTTCGCGGTGACAGGCACTTGGGTATATGTTCCTGAGAGTGTCGCGTTGTTTTTTCCCTTGATCACGTGTAACACATTTACTATTTTGACTTCTGGTGGAAATTTCTTTTGCTCCGCCGCGTCTTGTTTGGGAGGCTCGTCCTCGTCTTCACTTGGTGTATCCCCCCCCTTGTGTACGGCGTTGAGCTTGCCGGACTGCTTGAAGACCCAACATTCTCTGTGGGTATGATTAGCGGGTTTACCAGGGGTACTATGGATCTGACATACCTGGTCCAGAATTTTGTTGAGGCTGGACAGTTCATCCCTGGTGCCTTTAGGGGGCGGCTTTTGACCTGGCCGAGAGCTTTTGAATCCGGCATTTACTGACGTGCCCTTCATGCTATCTTCTTTAATCCAGCGCTTGTTATTGCTGTTGCGCCGTGATTTGCCGTTTCCATCTCTAACTTCAGATGTACTGGGGTCGCTGGTGCTGCATCTGTCTAGCCAGCTGTCCTCACCCGCGCAAAAGCGGTTCATGAGGTTTATTAATGCGGCCATCGTTCTCGGCTTATTTTGGCCGAGGTGTCTGGCGAGCCATTCGTCACGGACGCTATGCTTGAAAGCTGCCAAGGCTTTGGCGTCCGAACAGTCGACAATCTGGTTCTTTTTAGTAAGAAACCTGTTCCAAAGCTTTCGGGCTGACTCTCCGGACTGTTGAGTTATATGACTCAAATCGTCCGCATCTGGAGGTCGGACGTAAGTCCCTTGAAAATTTGCCCGAAAGGCGTCTTCGAGCACTTCCCAAATTCCAATGGAGCTTTCGGGGAGGCCTTTGAGCCAGTGACGAGCTGGTCCTTGGAGCTTGAGGGGTAGGTATTTGATGGCGTGGAAATCGTCGCCGCGGGCCATATGGATATGAAGGAGATAATCCTCAATCCATACCGCAGGATCTGTTGTGCCATCGTATGATTCGATGTTTAAGGGTTTGAAACCCTCGGGGATTTGATGATCCGTTATTTCGTCTGTGAAGCAGAGTGGGTGTGCGGCGCCTCTGTACTGGGCTATATCATGACGTAGCTCCAGTGAGCCTTGTCTACTTTGTTCGGTCCTGCCGAATTTGTGGCCGGCGTGACGGATGCTGTCTCGAGCCGTGGGGCGCCCACGCGATCCGTAGATCGATCTTGTTTGTTTAGCCTTGTCCTCCAACATATCTCGTAAGTCCGGCGCATAGTCCCGTGCCTTGGTACGGGGTGCGGCTTGAGTGGAGGGCCAAGAGGCCTCTCTGTCGCGGCCACGGGGTGGCCGGTCGGCCGCATCGAGTGCTTCCTCCTCTAATTGGGGTAGCAACCTGCGCTTTGGGTAGCTCTTGGAGGGGCGTTCGAGTTTATGCTCTTCGGCCGCAAGGACTTCAGTCCATCTGTCAACTAGCAAATCTTGATCAGCTCTGAGTTGTTGCTGTTTTTTCTTGAGGCTTCTTGCCGTGGTCATAAGCCTGTGTTGAAAACGCTCTTGCTCGACGGGATCCTCTGGCACGACGAATTCGTCATCGTCGAGGCTTGCCTCGTCTTCAGAGGGAGGCATATAATTATCGTCCTCGACCTCTCTGTCTGCCGCTCTCTCATTAGGGCTGGTTTCTCCATCCTCCTGTGCTAAATCTTGCTGGAGGGGGTTTTCTTTGGCGCTTTCCGGAGTGTTATTATCTCCTGTGCTGGAATCACCGTGTTTGTTTTGGCGGGATTTTGAGCGGCGCCGCTGACGTCGGCGCTTAGGCTGTTTCTTGGAGGGGTCATCCTCCGCTGCTCCATCGCCATCTCCCTCTTTTGGGGTGTCCACCATGTATATGTCATACGACGAGGTGGCTTTCTAGGGCCTAGTAGGCGCTGGTTCTTCATTATCTCCTTCATCGGCGTCCATACCGTCGATGTCTTCGTAGTCGAAGTCGAGCATGTCGGTTAAGTCGTCGACAGTGGCTACAAAGTGGGTGGTGGGTGGGCTTTGAATTTCTTCATCGTCCAAATCCCAACCTCGCTGGCTGCAGTCCGGCCAGGGCTCTCCTGATAAAGAGAGAGACTTCAGTGACTTCAGAATATCACCAAAAGGCGAGTGCTGAAAGATGTCCGCGGCAGTGCACTCCATGATTGGCGCCCAATCGGATTCGATAGGCCGGGGCGCGGAGGGTTCGGAGTCCGGAAAAGAGTCCGGCTCCTTGGAGTCATGAGTCTCGCAAAGAGCGGGGCTGGTGCTCGGCTCAATCGCCGTTGGGATCGCAGCCCCCGAGGTGGCGTCCAACCGCCCATCCTCGATCGGCGCAGTTGGCTCCGAATTAGGGACCGGAGCCGATGCGGGTGCGGCCTCCAAGGCACTGTTCGGTGGCAGAGCTAGATCATGCTCGTCGGGACAGTGCGGCGCGCTCGGCAGTGGCTCGAATCCATCGAAGATCAAGTCCCCGCGGATGCCAGCCGTGTAGTTAAAACTTTCGAATCTGACCTGACGGCCAAGGGCGTAGCTTTCGATCTGCTCCAGATGGCCAAGTGAATTGGCCCGCAGTGCGAAGCCACCAAAGACGAAGATCTGTCCGGGGAGGAAGGTCTCACCCTGGACTGCATCGCTGTTGAAGATCGTAGGAGCCATCGGGCCTGACGGCGATGGCATAGAGGAACTCTCAATGAAAGCACCAATGTCGGTGTCAAAATCGGTGGATCTCGGGTAGGGGGTCCCGAACTATGCGTCTAAGCCGGATGGTAACAGGAGGCGGGGGACACGAAGTTTTACCCAGGTTCGGGCACTCTTGATGGAGGTAAAACCCTACGTCCTGCTTGATTAATATTGATGATATGGGTAGTACAAGAGTAGATCTACCACGAGATCAGAGAGCCTAAACCCTAGAAGCTAGCCTATGGTATGATTGTTGATGTGTATCTTGTCCTACGGACTAAAACCCTCCGGTTTATATAGACACCGGATAGGGTTAGGGTTACATAGAGTCGGTTACAATGGTAGGAGATCTGAATATCCGTATCGCCAAGCTTGCCTTCCACGCCAAGGAAAGTCCCTTCCGGACACGGGACGAAGTCTTCAATCTTGTATCTTCATAGTCCTGGAGTCCGGCTGAAGGTATAGTCCGGCCATCCGGACACCCCCTAATCCAGGACTCCCTCAATAGGTGTCCAAAAGGAAGAGGGTGAGTGCAGGTCATCAAGGAGTACAAACTAGGTATTTGGAAAAGGTAGTGATACCTGTTAAATCAGATAGATCAGCAGCCACAGAAAACATATGCCCAACTGTACCACACTTTACCCCTACTCCAGTGGCCATACCCCTATTAGAACTGCTGGGAGCCCAGCGTCAGGTACTGTCTATGATATCAATTCAAAATTTGAACTCCTAAATTTCTGCTTGTGCCTTACCTTCTCTCTTGTATGAAAACTAATTTCAGATGATTCTCCTTGCTCAAAGGATCATACGATCTCAAAACAATAATGGGCTCTGCATAGCTCTTGTCAGTACCTCTCTCCTGCCTTGTAACGCTGTACTTAATTAATTGCTATTTGATTATGTATCATCAGCCTACACCTGAGCTTCATTATCCTTTGTTTCTTCCAATATTATTTGATCTATATTTACTCTTTGCAAAATGTAGAATAATGGCAACGCTTATAAAGAATTTTCTTTGGGGAATTTATTGAATTAGCCTTCCATCAACATGGAGAAGGGCTTTGTCCAGCCCATGTTAACATGTAATGTAAGTTCATCCTTCTCAAGCCTTCAAACTTTGTTCTAGTATAGATTTGGATAGGCATCATTTCCTCCACTGTTGTTTGCTTTGGTGTTTACATCTGTTTGGATGTTTGCAACAACTACCAGTTTCAAATTGTAGTTGTAAAAACATGTTCCTTATGCAGAACAGATCCATTTATTTGCTTATATAATTGTGAAACCTGTTACGTGTCTCCTTGTTTCTCTGTCAGACTCGTATCTCTTACGCCAGGCAGAACTTTAGGGAAGATAGTGAGCCAAACCATCTTGAGGACAGCGAGATGACCCCAAGGTCCTGTCTTGATGAAGACAGTGAGTTGAAGCTACTCACCAGCAGGTGTGAGACAACCTCTGTGCAGTCGCTGCCTCAATCAGTTCGACTTCTTCAGTCTCAACTTAAAGCGGAAAGGCTTGCTTCAGCTCAGCTCCGACTTGAAGTCAAAGATGCAATGAAGATGTTAGAGGACTGCCGTGCGCACCATCATGCCTTAAATCTAGTGTTGATGCATCTATCGTTGATAGAACTAAGGTCTACTCAGCTTCTTCAGTTGTTTGGGGGGCGACCTGGCCAGGCCTAGTGCCTTCTGAAGTGCTCTCAATTTTGTATATTCTTTTGTCGGTGCGTTTATTTGCACTGGTGGCGAACTTTGATGCCCAGTGGATGTAATATGTGTGATAGCCGTGATAGCCAAGCGTAAGTTGCTTGCTTATTTATTTCCTTGTTGTTTTGTTTATTTGTTTGCTTCTAGTCATTGCAGTTCTTTTTCCATGGTTTGCTAGTGGCTGCAATAACCTATTTTTTAAAACTAGGCCACAATAACCATGGGCTAATATTTACTGTAGTGACACTGGGCCTCCTACGGGCCGTAGAAATAGTGGGCCTTCTACGGGCCATAGAAACAATGGGCCTTCTATGGGCCGTAGAAACAATGGGCCTTCTACGGGCCGTAACATCAATGGGCCTTATACGGGCAGTATGATCGATGGCCAAACATGGGCTAAGAACAGGCCGCATTATGGCCGTAAACAGGCTAGAGGTTTAATCGTCCGTTCATGGGCCGACCATAACGGGCCATCGTTAATAGGCCCTATTTGATGACGCTATGAAAACGGCGCAACATATTAACAGACCACAAACGGGCTGACTGTAACCATGGGCTGAATTTGGCCCACAAGCAGAAAATGACAGTAACGGGCCGTAAGTAAACGAATGTTGGAAATGAGCCCAAGAATAAATGGGCTCTGAGAAGGCTGAAAGATAACATGGGCTGGAAACGGCCCAACAGAATAACGGGCCGTTAATGGGTATAAAGTGATAAACTATTCATTACGGGCCAGTTTCACCACGGGCCGTTAATGGGTGTAAAGTGATACACTGTTCATTATGGGCCAGTTTCACCACGGGCCGTTAATAGGCCAAGAGTTACATAGGGCCTAATATGGGCCGAAAGACGTCATGGGCCATACATGGGCCAGAAGTAAAAATGGGCTGGAATCATATTGGGTGGCCCAGATGACGCTACTGGGTCTAATTCGGATAGGGCGTAATGGGCCTTGGGTTAGCGGGCTATAAATGGGCTATATGCGAACAGGCCGTTAACAGGCTTTACATGGGCCGGCCCGCCACCTTTTGACCAAGTCAAACGGGCCGGCCTTTTCACGGGAATGGGCCTCTGTTGGGCCGTGCCACGTGTCGACGTATCAGAGGCACCTATATGACCCACCGACGAGCAGACACGTGTTTCGTCCGGCCAATAAGAATTTTACACGTGGAAATTTCCCATTGGTCGGGGCTGTTAACGAGTTATCGGATCCAAAACCCGACCCGATAGCTTAACGGTGTTCCGTTACGGTGGATGCCACGTGTCAGTCACCCTTGACGAAAGCACTTCTGTGACGCGCGATTTATCGTCAGGGAAGTGGACACTTCCGTGATGATAATTTTGGTAATGTCATGCAACACTTCTACGACAGCACAGGTATGACTATCTTGATTCTGTCATAAATTTGTCATGGATGTACATGCATGACAAAAAACGCGACCTACTGTGACAAACACGTATCATCACGGAAGTGTATTTTTTTGTAGTGCTAGCTATATCATGTGCATCAGCAAATGTTATATCCTTGTCTTTTGCATATCAAAATAGCTGAGGAAATTTATTATCAAGTGTATTATCCTCCCATTTGTCAGACCATAACCTGATGGTAGATCCACCACCTACTTTGCAAAGTGTCATGTTTTTTAAATCATTTAGAATGGAGCAGCAATCTCTCCACTAGAATGATCCAACCTTCGTTGGATAGGTTGGGAGATCACCATTGTTGTAGTTGAAAGAAATATGCCCTAGAGGCAATAATAAAGTTTTTATTTTATATTTCCATATTCATGATAAATGTTTATTATTCATGCTAGAATTGTATCGATCGGAAACCTAAATACATGTATGAATACATAGACAAACATTGTGTCCCTAGTGAGCCTCTACTTGACTAGCTCATTGATCACAGATGGTTAAGGTTTCCTGACCATGGACATGAGTTGTCATTTGATAATAGGATCACATCATTAGGAGAATGATGTGATGGACAAGACCCATCCGTTAGCTTAGCATATTGATCGTTTAGTTTTATTGCTATTGCTTTCTTCATGTCATATACATATTCCTTTGACTATGCGATTATGCAACTCCCGGATATCGAAGGAATAGCTTGTGTGCTATCAAGTGTCACAACGTAACTGGGTGATTATAAAGATGCTCTACAGGTATCTCCGAAGGTGTTTGTTGGGTTGGCATAGATTGAGATTAGGATTTGTCACTTCGAGTATCGGAGAGGTATCTCTGGGCCCTCTCAGTAATGCACATCATAAGAAACCTTGCAAGCAAAGTGACTAATGAGTTAGTTACAGGATGATGCATTACAGAACGAGTAAAGAGACTTGCTGGTAATGAGATTGAACTAGGTATGTGTATACCGACGATCGAATCTCGGGCAAGTAACATACCGATGACGAAGGGAATAACGTATGTTGTCATAACGGTTCGACCAATAAAGATCTTCATAGAATATGTAGGAGTTAATATGAGGATCCAGGTTCCGCTATTGGTTATTGACTGGAGAGGTGTCTCGGTTATGTCTACATAGTTCTCAAGCCCGTAGGGTCCGCACGCTTAACGTTCAATGACGATTTAGTATTATATGAGTTATGTGATTTGGTGGCCGAATGTTGTCCAGAGTCCTGGATGAGATCATGGACATGACGAGAGTCTCGAAATGATCGAGAGGTAAAGATTGATATATAGGACGATCGTATTTGGACATCGGAAGTGCTCTGGAGGGTATCAGGTAGTTATTGGGTCACCGGAAGGTGTTTCGGGTACCCTCGACAATCCTATGTGCCATATGGGCCTTATGAAGGAACACACCAGCCCACAAGGGACTGGTGCGCCCCATAAGGCTATAGGAAGAGGAGAAGGAAAGGGGGAAAGGGAAAGGAAAGTTTGGATTAGGATTCCCACTTCCTTCCCTCACCCCCTTCATGCATAAATGAAAGGGGGGGGCACACGGCAAGGCAGGGCCCCTAGGGGGCAGCGGCTGATACGTCTCCAACGTATCTATAATTTCTGATTGTTCCATGCTATTATATTATCAATCTTAAATGTTTTATAATCATTTTATAGTCATTTTATATAATTTTTGGTACTAACCTATTGACATAGTGCCAAGTGCCAGTTCCTGTTTTTTCCGTGTTTTTTACATCACAGAAAATCAATATCACACGGAGTCCAAATGTCACGAAACTTTACAGAGATTTTTTATGTACTAGAACGAACCTGTTGGGCCCTGGTTGCACCTGGGGGGAGTCCTAAGGAGGGGACAACCCACCAGGGCGCGCCAGGAGGCCCAGGCGTGCCCTGGTGGGTTGTGCCCACCTCGGGTGCCCCCCAGACCGCCTGTTTGCTCTGTAAATACCCCAATATTTCCAGAACCCTAGGGGAGTCAATGAAATATTCATCCAGCAACCGCAGAGTCTAGAACCACCTGATCCAATCTAGACACCATCTCGGATGGGGTTCACCACCTCCATTTGTGCCTCTCCGATGATGTGTGAGTAGTTCTTTGTAGACCTTCGGGTCCGTAGTTAGTAGCTAGATGGATTCATCTCTCTCTCTCTCTTGATTCTCAATGCAATGGTCTCTTGGAGATCCATATGATGTAACTCATTTTCGGTGTGTTTGTTGGGATCCGATGAACTTCGAGTTTATGGTCAGATCTATCTTTTTATATCCATGAAAATATTTGAGTTTCTCTGATCTCTTTTATGCATGATTGCTTATAGCCTCATATTTCTTCTTCAATATTGTAACACCCACGATGAGGCTATATCTCCCACGTGTCGGAGCACAACTTAGAGGCATAACCGCATTGTAGGCATGTCGCAAGAGGGGTAATCTTTACACATCCCATGTACTAAATAAGAAAGGGATAAAGAGTTGGCTTACAATCGCCACTTCACACAATACATGAATATAGCATTACATCATCCAGAATACAATCAAGGTCCGACTACGGAACCAAAATAAAAGAAGACCACCCCTAATGCTACAGATCCCCGATCGCCCAGACTAGGCTCCACTACTGATCAACTGGAAACGAAACATCACAACGAACAAGATCTTCATCAAGCTCCTCCTTGAGCTCGGTTGCATCACCTGCACGATATCATTGGCACCTGCAACTGGTGTTAGAAGTAATCTGTGAGTCACGGGGACTCAACAATCTCACACCCTCGCGATCAAGACTATTTAAGCTTATGGGTAGGAAAAGGGGGTAGTGAGGTGGAGCTGCAGCAAGCACTAGCATATATGGTGGCTAACTTACGCAAATGAGAGCGAGAAGAGATGCAAAGCACGGTCGTGAACTAGAAGTGATCAAGAAGTGATCCTGAAACTACTTACGTTCAAGCATAACTCCAACACCGTTTTCACTTCTCGGACTCCGCCGGAAAGAGACCATCACGGCTACACACGTGGTTGATGGATTTGAATTAAGTTAAGTTTCAAGTTCTCTACAACCGTACATTAACAAATTCCCATCTGCCCATAACCGCGGGCACGGCTTTCGAATGTTCAAAAACCTGCAGGGGTGTCCCAACTTAGCCCATCACAAGCTCTAACTTCTATTCTTTTCTTACGGAGGCATTCTGATGTTTCTCTCTTCGACCCATCATCTTGTTTTGTCAAGATCATGTTCAATTCCTTCCATTTATAGCCGGAGTGCTTCCCAAATTATATCAGTCTTATTCCTTCTCTACCTTGTTTTAACCGGAGTGTTCTGTCCTCTGCTCAAGTTCTTTTCATCTTATCAAGTCTTGCATCTCGTTTCTACCGAAGTGCTTGCATGTACTTCTTTTCCATTGCAACCCTTTCCTGATGTCTTTCAACCTACAAGGTTCTAGTAATGTTCCTTGTTCCCCTTTTCTAACGGAGTGTTTTTGACTTCGTTCATCTTCGTTGTATTCTTTCTTTCGTTTTCTTCAACCTCTCAAGGTTCTTTGGTTTCACTCAATTGTCAAGAAGCAACTTAGTTTTACATCTTCTCTTCCTCTTCCTTTTCTCTCCGGTGCCATCCTAGATCTCGGGACGAGATCCTCTCGTAGTGGTGGAGTGTTATGACGCCCCGAGACCGATGCTCGAGAAGACTTCCATATGTTCCGGGTTTCGCCGTGTGTTTCATTTGTGCCTGCCCTTTTATTTTTTTGCATTGCATCATGTCATCATGCCATCATCTCATAAATCTTTTGCAACTCAACTAAATAAATTGTATGGATCTTTGATCCATTTAAATCGAGGGAGATGCACATGGTGATTTTCTCTTTATAACATATATCCTCCCAATATTATTAGCGATCTATAATAAATATTCTAACACACTTGCAAAATAATTCCATGTATTTTATACTTCAAGTTTGGTCCCCAAACTTTGCCCATAATTTCTTTCATCGCTTTCCCATTCTCCTCAAAAATTCCGAACATTTTTGCACTCTCCAAAAATGTTTTCCTAATTCAAACTTATTTGAATCACATTCAAATGTGTTCGAATGCAATCCTTCCAAACGGTGCCAAATGTATTTTTTCTTGGATCAAGCTCCTTTTTATGAGTCTAAGAAAATTGGCGCCCTGCTCAAATTCTTCTCCTATCTCTCTCTGCTTTTCTTATTTCTCGGTTTATTTGTTATTCAGGAAATAAAGAAGAAATAAGAAGAGGGAGAGAGAGAGAGCATAGTCCAGCAGGCCTCTCTAGGCCCAGTCCATCCCCGCCGGCCTCTTGGGCCTCAGTCCAGGCCGGCCCGATTCCCACTATCCTCCCTAAGCCCACCTAACCTAACCTCTAAACCTAGCGAGCCTTTGCTCGATCTCCTCTCCCGATTCCCTCTCCCTCCGCCGCCAGGAGACGGACGTGCTCGCAGCCCTCTTCCCGTCCTCCCTCTCGATCTCCCTCCAGCGTCGCCTACCCCCCTCTTCCTCTCGCTCTACTCCCTCACCTCTCAGCGCGACCAGGAGGGGGATCCCCATCCCCATCGCCACACACCCTCGCCGCCGCGCATCCCTGCCCCGCCGGCGAGCCTCTGCTCTACCGCCCCTGCCTCAACCTCCTCTGCAAGGAAAGCCACGCCGCCATGTTCACATGGCTCGTCCTCGCGTCTCCAGGCTTCCGTCCCGCGCTCTAACTCCTCTGCCCCGGGCTCCAAACGTCGCCCCATGACGCCCGAGGCCCCCCTGCTCCAGTGAGGCCTAGCTCCGCCGCCAACAAAGGTCGCCCGTTCACCCGTCGTCTTGCTTCACTGGAGGAGAGGACCAGCGCCGCCCCCATGCCCTTCGCTCGCACCAAGGCCTGTCATCGCCGCCGTTCGAGTTCCTCGCGGGATCCGGCGACCTCCGCCTCGAACACGCCGTCTCCGTCCCGTTCCGCGCATTGTTGTTGCTACTGGCCATGAGCTCACCTCTGTGACCTCCCCTGCTGCTCCCTGCTTCCGGCCTGGGACCGGCCCTTCCTTCCGCGTGCACTTCCGGCTGCTACTGTTGTTGCAACGTCCCTGAGCATGAGCACTTTGCTTCGTCTTCTGCCTCCTGCCGAGTTCGGGTGGCCCCTGCTCAAGCCGCCAAGACTATAGTCAAATGTCCGTGTACGACTACGCAAATACATAAGTCTTCCTGAGCTCACTTGGCCGCAAAGTACCACGACGCCTAAAGACCTCGGATTCATCAAGTTCCCACGACGACTTAATTGTACCCTCCGGATCGCCAAGTTCCGCTACCGTCGCCAAAACCCGAGACAAAGTACCCCGACGGTTCGTCGAGACCGTCAAGTCACAAGATTGTCCTGGATATCGTCAAGTACCACGCCGACCCTCGAAGAGTTCGGATTCAACAAGTTCGACTATGGAACGGGGACCACTACTTCAACTACCGCCGCCGTGATTTTTGACAAGACGTCGTGTGCCTCTACTTCCACTACCGTCCCGATGATCACAGATGAATGATAGCACTACTACTTCCACTACGACTTTCGCAAGAACGGGACCGGCAAGTCCGAAGACCCCAAGTACCACGACACTGATGACATGAACATCTACGGAATGTGTATGACTACACGATGTGACGCCAAGTTTGATGACGACCATGCACCACTACCGCTCCTCGAACATGAACGACTACTTCCTCTTCAACTCATGAACCTCTACTTCCTCCACCGTCGCGAGAAACGCCTACTTCCCTCTACGAACTCGTTCCGCCCGAAACGCATGCTTCGAAGGTATACCTCCAAGACGACGCCCGTGGAGGAATGCTTGCGATGTATGAGTTGGACCGTGTGTTGCTCCGTGTCCGAGTTGTTCGTTGCACGAAGCCCCTCTTTTGCCTTGCCACCGTCATGTGGGAACCCGGAATCCGGGAGCACCCCATCTTCTTGCATGACACACTCTCACCCATTTCCTTTTGCACCGGTATCCCCGTGAGCTACCGGATTACCGGAATGTTGCCGCGGCATCATTTCTGTTTCGTCACCGTGGCACCCCTTTCTTTCCGCCACAGTGACAAATGCTTTAGAATGCTCTTATCAATTTTTTCATAAAACTTGCATAAAACTCGCACATGTCATTTGCATCATGATAATAACATTTAAATGTTTATTAAAATTGTTTTTGCACCAAATTGATAAATGCATATGAGGTTTTACCGGAATTGTCGCTTGTTGTTCCGGCCTCATTTAAACTTGCCTAAATGTTTAGCTTACTTATGCTCCACCTCTTGCCATGCTTATCAACATTTAATATTGTTGAGTACCTACACGAGAGAGAACTAAATAATTGATGTGGTGTTCCGTCAATATGCAACCCGTTGCATATTGGGCCCCACTTAACTTGTAGTGTTGTTTGTGCTCTTTGCCATACCATGCCTCTTTAAACCGGACATGCATCATACTTGGTTGTGCATCATGCCATGTTTATGTGATGGTTGTTTACTGTGTTGTTTGCTTCTTTCCGGTGTTGCTTCTTCGGGCTAGTTCCGTTAATATTGCGTTTGTGAGGATTCGTTCGACTACCGTTTGTCTTATTCATGGACTCGTTCTTCTTCCTTGCGGGATCTCAGGCAAGATGACCATACCCTCGAAATCACTTCTATCTTTGCTTGCTAGTTGCTCGCTCTATTGCTATGCCTATGCCGCGATACCTACCACTTGCTATATCATGCCTCCCATATTGCCATGAAAAGCCTCTAACCCACCTTTCCTAGCAAACCGTTGTTTGGCTATGTTACCATTTTGCTCAGCCCCTCTTATAGCGTTGCTAGTTGCAGGTGAAGATGAAGTTTGTTCCTTGTTGGAACATGGCTATTGTTTGGGATATCACAATATATCTCTTACTTAATTAATGCAACTATATACATGGTAAAGGGTGGAAGGCTCGGCCTTATGCCTGGTGTTTTGTTCCACTCTTGCCGCCCTAGTTTCCGTCATACCGGTGTTATGTTCCTTGATTTTGCGTTCCTTACACGGTTGGGTTATAATGGGAACCCTTGACAGTTTGCCTTGAATAAAACTCCTCCAGCAAGGCCCAACCTTGGTTTTACCTTTTGCACTAACAACCTATCACCTTCACTTGGGTTCTGCAGACTCAAGGGTCATCTTTATTTTAACCCCCCCGGGCCCGTGCTTCTCTAAGTGTTGATCCGAAATGAGTAGACTGCGGGGCCACCTCGGGGAAACTTGAGGGTTGGTTTTACACGTAGGATGTCTCATCCGGTGTTGCCCTGAGAACGAGATATGTGCAGCTCCTATCAGGATGTCGGCGCATCGAGCGGCTTTGCTGGTCTTGTTTTACCATTGTCGAAATGTCTTGTAACCGGGATTCCGAGTCTGATCGGGTCATCCTGGGAGAAGGAATATCCTTCGAAGCATGCGTTTCTAGCGGAACGAATTCGTAGAGGGAAGTAGGCGTTTCTCGCGACGGTAGTGGAAGTAGAGGTGCACGAGTCGAAGAGGAAGTAGTCGTTCATGTTCGAGGAGCGGTAGTGGTACACGATCGTCATCGAACTTGGCGTCACATCGTGTAGTCGTACACATTCCGTAGATGTTCATGTCATCGGTGTCGTGGTACTTGGGGTCTTCAGACTTGCCGGTCCCGTTCTTGCGACAGTCGTAGTGGAAGTAGTAGTGCTATCGTTCATCTGTGATCATCGGGACGGTAATGGAAGTAGAGGCACACGACGTCTTGTCGAAAATCACGGCGGCGGTAGTTGAACTAGTGGTTCCCGTTCCACAGTCGAACTTGTCGAATCCGAACTCTTCGAGGGTCGTTGTGGTACTTGACGATATCCAGGACAATCTTGTGACTTGCTGGTCTCGACGAACCGTCGGGGTACTTCATCTCAGGTTTTGGCAACGGTAGTGGAACCTGGCGATCCGGAGGGTACACTTAAGTTGTCGTGGGAACTTGATGAATCCGAGGTCTTCAGGCGTCGTGGTACTTTGCAGCCAAGTGAGCTCAGGAAGACTTGTGTATTTGCGTAGTCGTACACGGACATTTGACTGCGGTCTTGGCGGCTTGAGCAGGGGCCACCCGAACTCGGCAAGAGGCAAAAGACGAAGCAAAGTGCTCATGCTCAGGGACATTGCAACAACAGTAGCAGCCGGAAGTGCACGCGGAAGGAAGGGTCGGTCCCAGGCCGGATGCAGGGAGCAGCAGGGGAGGTCATAGAGGTGAGCTCATGGCCAACAACAACAACAATGTGCAGAACGGGATGAAGCCGGCGTGTTCGAGGAGAGGTCGCCGGATCCCGCGAGGAACTCGAATGGCGGCGATGACAGGCCTTGGCGCGAGCAAAGGGCATGGGGGCGGCGCTGGTCCTCTCCTCCAGCAAAGCAAGACGACGGGCGAACGGGCGACCTTCGTTGGCGGCGGAGCTAGGCCTCACCGGAGCAGGGGGCTCGGGTGTCATGGGGCGGCGTTTGGAGCTCGGGGCAGAGGAGTTAGAGCGTGGGACGGCGGCCTGGAGACGCGAGGACAAGCCATGTCAACACGGCGGCGCGACTTTCCTTGCAGAGGAGGTCGAGGCAGGGGCGGTAGAGCAGAGGCTCGCCGGCGGGGCAGGGATGCGCGGCGGCGAGGGTGTGTGGTCATGGGGATCGGGATCCCCCTCCTGGTCGCGCTGAGAGGTGAGGGAGTAGAGCGAGAGGAAGAGGGGGGTAGGCGACGCTGGAGGGAGATCGAGAGGGAGGACGGGAAGAGGGCTGCGAGCACGTCCGTCTCCTGGCGGCGGAGGGAGAGGGAATCGGGAGAGGAGATCGAGCAAAGGCTCGCTAGGTTTAGAGGTTAGGTTAGGTGGGCTTAGGGAGGATAGTGGGAAGTGGGCCGGCCTGGAATGAGGCCCAAGAGGCCGGCGGGGATGGACTGGGCCTAGAGAGGCCTGCTGGACTATGCTCTCTCTCTCCCTCTTCTTATTTCTTCTTTATTTCCTGAATAACAAATAAACCGAGAAATAAGAAAAGCAGAGAGAGATAGGAGAAGAATTTGAGCAGGGTGCCAATTTTCTTAGACTCATAAAAAGGAGCTTGATCCAAGAAAAAAAATACATTTGGCACCGTTTGGAAGGATTGCATTCGAACACATTTGAATGTGATTCAAATAAGTTTGAATTAGGAAAACATTTTTGGAGAGTCCAAAAATGTTCGGAATTTTTGAGGAGAACGGGACCAAACTTGAAGTTTGGGGACCAAACTTGAAGTTTGGGGACCAAACTTGAAGTATAAAATACATGGAATTATTTTGCAAGTGTGTTAGAATATTTATTATAGATCCCTAATAATATTGGGAGGATATATGTTATAAAGAGAAAATCACCATGTGCATCTCCCTAGATTTAAATGGATCGAAGATCCATACAATTTATTTAGTTGAGTTGCAAAAGATTTATGAGATGATGGCATGATGCAATGCAAAAAAATAAAAGGGCAGACACAAATGAAACACACGGCGAAACCTGGAACATATGGAAGTCTTCTCGAGCATTGGTCTCGGGGCGTCACAAATATTTGGGTTTTGTTTGGCCAACTTGATCTATTTATCTTGCAATGGGGAGAGGTGCTTTGTAGTGGGTTCGATCTTACGGTGCTTGACCCCAGTGACAGAAGGGAAACAACATGTATGTATCGTTGCTACTAAGGATAAAACGATGGAGGTCTATCTCTACATAGATAGATCTTGTCTACATCATGTCATCGTTCTTATTGCATTACTCCGTTTCTCCATGAACTTAACACACTAGATGCATGTTGGATAGCGGTCGATGTGTGGAGTAATAATAGTAACTGAAGGCAGGAGTCAGTCTACTAATCTTGGACGCGATGCCTATATAATGATCATTGCCTGGATTTCATCATAATTATTTGAAGTTCTATCAATTGCCCAATAGTAATTTGTTCACCCACCGCTTTGCTATTTTTCTCGAGAGAAGCCACTAGTGAAACCTACGGCCCCCGGGTCTCTTTCTCATATTATTTGCCTTCACGATCTATTTTGTTTGCCTTTTATTTTTAGATCTATTAAACCAAAAAATCCAAAAATACCTTGATGCAATTTATTTTATTTGGTGTTCGATCTATCAATATTTACAACTCTCTCACGTCCGTTTGCCAATTTCTGGCACCGTTACCCGAAAGGGATTGACAACCCCTTTAACACGTCGGGTTGTGAGGATTTGTTATCTGTGTGCAGGGGCTGTTTACGTTGTGTTGCTTGGTTCTTCTACTGGTTCGATAACCTTGGTTTCATATCTGAGGGAAATACCTACCGCTGCTGTCCTGCATCATCCCTTCCTCTTTGGGGAAATACCCACGTAGCTTCAAGCAACATCAACAGGAATTTCTGGCATCGTTACTGGGGAGGATCTTCAACATATACCAGGTTCCTAATCACAAATCTCATCTCCTCGCAATTTCATTATTTTCCATTTGCCTCTCGTTTTCCTCTCCCCCACTTCACAAAAAATTGCCATTTTATTCGCCTCTCTTTTTTGTTCACCGTTTTCTTGCCGGATCTGTTTTTGTGTGCAACCTTGTTTGCCGTTATTATGGATAGTTCTTCGTCTATCGCTTGCACTCCCGAGAACGAGGTTCTCAACTTTAAACAAAAGGGGAGGAGAAAATTTAAAAGATGCTTGGTATAGGATTTGCAATGCTCATAATAGATCTACCCGTAAGCAATCTACCGTTGTTCTTCTTCGTTGTTTTTATGTTGGCATCACCACTTGGTATAGATTCATCCTTGATACGATTACCGGTGGAAATTTCTTGATGTGTCCTTCTCTTTATACCTTTAATGCTATGGGAAATTTAGTGGGATCACCACCTCTCATGATAAATGAATCAACCTTGGCTCTTGAGCATGTTATGCAAAGATTAGATGCTATTGAAAAGAAAATGCTCATCAAAGATCATATGGGAATTATAGATAAAAAGATTCATAATTTTTCTACCAATATTGGGTCAAATGTGGGAGATATTCTTAAGTTGTTAAAAGATAAGGGTACCTTAATCCATGAAAGAAAAGAAGAAAGTCCGTCTCAGATTGATAAATTAGAAGAAATCTTTAGTAATCTAAGCATGGATTTTGCTTCCGCTAACCATATCGAGAAAACTCCCGTAAGGAGGGGTAGATCCTAGAACAAGGGTGCAACTTCTATTAATAGTAATAATGGAGATCTTAAGATGATTAGTGTTCACCCGGATTTTGTTGAAGGGATAAGAGATCCTTATTGCAAGAATAAAATCTTTGAATTTATTCCTAGGAGTATTTTTATTGAAAATATTTATGCTAAATATCTGAAGGATCCTATGTGTTTGATTGAAGAGTTGGACAAGGATGACAAAACTTAGATCCTTGCCTTATGCCTAGCTAAGGACGTAAAACTATAGCGCTTGTTGGGAGGCAACCCAATGAATAAATTTTGTTTTTGCCTTTTGCTTCCTGTTTTTGTGTGTTAACACAATTATGCTACTGTTATGATTGTGTTCTTTATGTTTTAATTAGTGTTTAT
This sequence comes from Triticum urartu, assembly GCF_003073215.2. Taxonomy (NCBI): domain Eukaryota; kingdom Viridiplantae; phylum Streptophyta; class Magnoliopsida; order Poales; family Poaceae; genus Triticum; species Triticum urartu. The sequence continues at coordinate 237,447,654 of NC_053026.1, forward strand.
GCCAAGTAAAGCCTTTAGGATCTTCTTGGGTGATAGTTGTTTGATCTTGCTGAAAAAACAGAAACTTTTACGCTCACGAAATTAATTTTCATTTTTTACCAGAGAGCGATAAAATACCAATTCCACTTGCAGTAGATCAATACACAAATTTATTAGGTCGTCCTAATTTATTTAAAAATTTGGAGTTACAGAAGTATTCGAAATAGTCAGATTGCTACAGACTGTTCTGTTTTGACAGATTCTGTTTTCTTTGTGTTGTGTGCTTATTTTGATGGCTCTATGGTTTTCTTTGATGAGTTTTTGCCATAGAAAAGTTGCAATACAATAGATATAATACAAGAACAAAATATGAATTGGTTTGGTACAACACTTATAGTAGTGATTTATTATTCTTATACTAACGGATCTCACGAAGGTTTTGTTGAGTTTTGTGTGATTGAAGTTTTCAAGTTTTGGGTTATGTTACGATGGATGAAGGAAGGATGGAAGAGCCTAAGCTTGGGGATGCCCTGGTATCCCAAGCTATTATCCTAAAATGAGCAACCAACTAAGCTTGGGGATGCCCCCGAGTGGCATCCCCGCTTTCTTCCAACGATCATCGGTATTTTACTTGAAACTATATTTTTATTCGTCACATGATATGTGTTTTTCTTGGAACATCTTGTTTGATATGAGTCTTTTCTTGTTTTAGTTTGTGTTTTAAGTCATCAATCCTTGCTGGACACACCTATTTGAGAGAGCCAAAATTATGTCATGACTTGTTAGAATTGCTCTCTATGCTTCACTTAATTTTTTATGAGCAATGAACTTGCTCTAGTGCTTCACTCATATCTTTTTTGAGCACCGCGTGCTTTAGTATTTTTGAAGAAATGCTCTCTTGATTCACTTAGATTTATTTCAAAGTTAGTAAAATTTTCAAGAAATTCTCTCTTGCTTCACTTAAATTAATTTGAGAGAAAGAAAAATATATTATGCTCATGATCTTCACTTATATTTGTTGGAGCTTGTCAAAAGCAATACATGAAAATTAGTCCCAAAGTGATAGATATCCAACAAGGATATAATAAAAACATTCATGAAGATCATTGGACAAAATAAACTTGATTCTTTGTAATAGTTTTGAGATATGATGATGTGATATGTGAGTTATGTTGAAGAGTAATTATGCTTTAGTAAGAATATTGGTGTTAAGGTTTGTGATTACCTATGCAAGTACGAAAGTCAATAGTCATGCAATGAAATTATATCCTACTTGTGGTGCATTATTCGGTGCTATTTATGCTTAATGCTTGCTTATGAGATTATCTGTTTCTTAGTTGGTCGCTTCCCATTCTTTTGCTAGCCTTCATTTTGCACTAAGTATGATCACTACTTGTGCATCCAAAAACCTTTAACCCGGTTTTGCCACATGAGCCCACTACATCTACCTATATGCGGTATTCTTTTTCTGTTCTAAGCAAATTTGCATGTGCCATCTCTAATTTTCGAAATAAACTTCTCTTTTGTGTGTTTGTTTCGCTCGCGGAGCGGTGAGGGGTGGCTAATATTTTCCATGCTAGATCTGTTATTCTCAAGATAAGTGTTTATTCACTTGTCATTGCACTAGAGTAAGGCAAAGGTATTAGGGATGCCCAGTCCCGAAATGCAAAAAAAATGAATTTACTTTATGTTGTCAAATAATAAATTCCTTGGAAAGTGTTGGTATGGAGGGCAACCGTGGATACGGCTAGCCATGGAAAGTGAAATTTATGGTGGAAAAAGGAATAAACTTTATTTTCTATTTGGGAACCGCCTATGATATATCTATGCATGGAAAGTATTGGGAACTCTGAGTCGTATTCGTTGGTGGGATGGATACACCTCTCAAAATGTTTTTATCTCTAAGTTTTTTGCTTTGAGCTCTGGTACCTCTACAAATCCCTACTCCCCTCTGCGAAGGGCCTTTATTTTACTTCATGAAATTTTTATTTTTGAATTTGAGTCTCCATCTTCTCTTATAAAAGAACCAACTAGGAGGCAATATGATCATACTTAAGTATTGGGTGTAGCTAATATTGGAGTGTGTTTCATGAATGGATCAATGTTTGAGCATGATGGTTTAGGGATAGCTTATTTTAGCATTGATATTTTGAAAGACATGGTTGCTTGTTGATATGCTTGAGTATCTAAATTATCATGTCAAAACTAGACTATTGCTTTGAACAACTAAAAGTCCAAATGTCCATGCTATAAAGAAAGAAATATGATATGACATGATAGGCAGCATTCCACATCAAAAATTCTGTTTTTAGCACTTACCTACTCGAGGACGAGTAGGAGTTAAGCTTGGGGATGCTGATACGTCTCCAATGTATCTATAGTTTTTGATTGTTCCATGTTGTTATATTATCAATCTTGGATGTTTTATAATCATTTTATAGTCATTTTATATCATTTTTTGGTACTAACCTATTGACATAGTGCCAAGTGCCAGTTCCTGTTTTTTCCGTGTTTTTTACATCGCAGAAAATCAATATCAGACGGAGTCCAAATGCCACGAAACTTTACGGAGATTTTTTATGGAATAGAAGGAACATGTTGGGCCCTAGTTGCACCTGGGGGGAGTCCCGAGGAGGGGACAGCCACCAGGGCACGCCAGGAGGCCCAGGCGCGCCCTAGTGGGTTGTGCCCACCTCGGGTGGCCCCTAGACCGCCTCTTTGCTCTATAAATACCCCAATATTTCCAGAACCCTAGGGGAGTCGACGAAATATTCATCTAGCCGCCGCAGAGTCCAGAACCACCAGATCCAATCTAGACACCATCTCGGATGGGGTTCACCACCTCCATTGGTGCCTCTCCGATGATGCGTGAGTAGTTCTTTGTAGACCTTCGGTCCGTAGTTAGTAGCTAGATGGCTTCATCTCTCTCTCTTGATTCTAAATACAATGGTCTCTTGGAGATCCATATGATGTATCATTTGCGATGTGTTTATTGGGATCTGATGAACTTCCAGTTTATGATCAGATCTATCTTTTTATATCCATGAAAGTATTTGAGTTTCTTTGATCTCTTTTATGCATGATTGCTTATAGCCTCGTATTTCTTCTCCGATATTTTGGTTTTTTTGGCCAACTTGATCTATTTATCTTGCAATGGGAAGAGGTGCTTTGTAGTGGGTTCGATCTTACGGTGCTTGATCCCGGTGACAGAAGGGGATCCGACACGTATGTATCATTGCTACTAAGGATAAAACGATGGGGGTCTATCTCTACATAGATAGATCTTGTCTACAACATGTGATTGTTCTTATTGCATTACTCCGTTTCTCCATGAACTTAATACACCAGATGCATGCTGGATAGCGGTTGATGTGTGGAGTAATAGTAGTAGATGCAGGCAGGAGTCGGTCTACTAATTTTGGACGTGATGCCTATATAATGATCATCATTGCTTGGATATCATCATAATTATTTGAAGTTCTATCAATCGCCCAACAATAATTTGTTCACCCAGCACTTTGCTATTTTTCTCGAGAGAAGCCACTAGTGAAACCTACGGCCCCGGGTCTCTTTCTCATATTATTTGCCTTCGCGATCTATTTTATTTGCCTTTTATTTCCAGATCTATTATACCAAAAATCCAAAAATACCTTGCTGGAATTTATTTTATTTGGCATTCGATCTATCAATATTTACAACTCTCTCATGTCTGTTTGCCAATTTCTGGCACCATTACCCGAAAGGGATTAACAACCCCTTTAACACGTCGGGTTGTGAGGATTTGTTATCTGTGTGTAGGGGCTGTTTACGTTGTGCTGCTTGGTTATCCTACTGGTTTGACAACCTTGGTTTCATATATGAGGGAAATACCTACCGCCGCTATGCTGCATCATCCCTTCCTCTTTGGGGAAATACCGACGTAGCTTCAAGCGACATCAGTGTGCAACCCTAGGGCACCTCTGGGTGCCTCTCCTCCCCCTCCCACCTATATATATGTGGGGAGGGGGCGCCTAGAACACACAACATCAATTGTTAGCCATGTGCGGTGCCCCCCTCCATAGTTTACAACTCCGATCATATTCTCGCGGTGCTTAGGCGAAGCCCTGCGTGGATCACTTCACCATCACTGTCACCACGCCGTCGTGCTGATGTAACTTATCTTCTTCCTCGACACCTTGCTGGATCAAGAAGGCGAGGAACGTCATCACGCTGAACGTGTGCAGAACTTGGAGGTGCCGTACGTTCGGTGCTTGATCGGTCGAAGCTAGAAGAAGTTCGACTACATCAACCGCGTTGTCAAATGCTTCTGCTTTCAGTCTATGTGGGTACATAGACACACTCTCCCCTATCTCGTTGCTATGCACCTCCTAGATAGATCTTGCGTGAGTATAGGATTTTTTTTGAAATTGCATGCTATCTTACCCAAATGTGACATCCGAGCCAGGTCGATGCGTAGATGATATGCACGAGTAGAACACAAAGAGTTGTGGGCAGTGATCGTCATACTGCTTACCACCAATGTCTTATTTTGATTCGGTGGTATTGTTAGATGAAGCGGCCCAAACCAAACTTACATGACCACATTCATGAGACCGGTTGAGGGAGTCCTGGATTAGGGGGTCTTCGGACAGCCGGACTATCTCCATTGGCCGGACTGTTAGACTATGAAGATACATGAAGACTTCGTCTCGTGTCCGGATGGGACTCTACTTGGCGTGGAAGGAAAGCAAGGAAATACGAATATGGATATCTCCTCCTTTGTAACCGACCTTGTGTAACCCTAACCCTCTTCGGTGTCTATATAAACCGAAGGGTTTTAGTCCGTAGGACAACAATCACAACATACAATCATACCATAGGCTAGCTTCTAGGGTTTAGCCTCTCTGATCTCGTGGTAGATCTACTCTTGTACTACCCATATCATCAATATTAATCAAGCAGGACATAGGGTTTTACCTCCATCAAGAGGGCCCGAACCTGGGTAAAACATCGTGTCCCCTACCTCCTGTTACCATCCGGCCTAGACGCACAGTTCGGGACCCCCTACTCGAGATCCGCTGGTTTTGACACCGACATTGGTGCTTTCATTGAGACTTCCTCTGTGTCGTCGCCGTTAGGCCTGATGGCTCCTACTATCATCGATAGAGATGTGGCCCAGGGTGAGACTTTTCTCCCCGGACAGATCTTCGTATTCAGCGGCTTTGCACTGCGGGATAATTCGCTTGGCCATCTAGAGCAGATTGAAAGCTACGCCCCTGGCCGTCAGGTCAGATTTGGAAGTTTGAGCTACACGGCCGACATCCGCGGAGACTTGATCTTCGACAGATTTGAGCCACAGCCGGGCGCGCCGCACTGTCGCGATGGGTATGACCTAGCTCTGCCGCCGAACAGTACCCCAGAGGCCGCGCCCGCATCGGCTCCGACCCTTAGCTCAGAGCCAACTGCGCCAATCGGGGACGGGTGGTTAGACACTGCCTCAGGGGCTGCAGTCTCAATGACGGTCGAGCCGAACACCAGCATAACCCTCTGCGCAGCCCGTGACTCCAAGGTGCCGGACTCTTTTTCTGACTCTGAACCGCCCGCGCCCGTGCCAATCGAATCCGATTGTGCGCCGATCATGGAATTCAACGCCGCGGATATCTTTCAGCACTCGCCCTTTGGTGACATTCTGAATTCACTAAAGTCTCTCTCTTTGTCAGGAGAGCCCTGGCCGGACTATGGCCAACAGGATTGGGATGCGGACGACGAGGAAATTCGACGCCCACCCACCACCCCCTTCATAGCCACTGTCGATGATTTAACTTACATGCTCGACTTCGACTCTAAAGACATCGACGGTATGGACGACGATGTAGAAGACGAACATGAACCAGCGCCTATAGGGCACTGGAAAGCCACCTCATCATATGACATATACATGGTGGATACACCCAACGAAGGCAATGGCGATGAGATAGCGGAGGATGGCCCCTCCAAGAAGCAACCCAAGTGCCGACGTCAGCGGCGCCGCTCTAAGTCCCGCCAAAGCAAAAGTGGTGATACCGGCACAGGAGATAATAACACTCTGAATAGTGCCGAAGACAACAACAATCCCCTCCAGCAAGATTTAGAGCAGGAGGATGAAGGAGCCAGCTCTCCTGTGAGAGCGGCAGACGGAGAGGAGGAGGCTTACAATTACATGCTCCCCTCCGAAGACGAGGCAAGCCTCGGCGACGGTGAATTTGCCGTACCAGAGGATCCCGTCGAACAAGAGCGCTTCAAGCGCCGACTTATGGCCACTGCAAATAGCCTGAAGAAAAAGTAGCAGCAGCTTCAAGCTAATCAAGATCTGCTAGCTGACAGATGGACTGAAGTCCTCACGGCCGAGGAATATAAACTCGAGCGCCCCTCCAAGAACTACCCAAAGTGCAAGTTACTACCCCGACTGGAGGAAGAAGCGTATGATACGGCTGAGCGGCCACCTCGTGGCCGCGATAGAGAGGCATTCCAGCCAAAAGCTCAGCCTCCACCCCGGCTCCATTCAAATAAAAAGGCATGGGGAGATACGCCAAACCTCCGAGACATATTGGAGGACAAAGCAAAGCATGCAAGATTGATCTATGGATCACGACGATGCACCACTCTGCGAGACAATAAACGTCACGCCGGATACAGTAAAAGCAAATTCGGCCGGGCCGAACACAGCGGGCAAGACCCATTCGAGTTGCGTCGCGATATAGCCCAATACAAAGGCGCCACACACCCCTTATGCTTCACAGACGAAGTAATGGAACATCAATTCCCAGAAGGTTTCAAACCTGTAAATATTGAATCATACAATGACACAACATATCCCGCAGTATGGATTGAGGATTTCCTCCTCCACATCCACGTGGCCCGCGGTGATGACTTACACGCCATCAAATACCTCCCACTAAAGCTCAAAGGACCAGCGCGGCATTGGCTTAAAAGCTTGCCAGCGGACTCCATTAGCTGTTGGGAAGATCTAGAAGCCACATTCCTCGACAACTTTCAGGGCACCTATGTGCGACCACCCTGTTCAAGAATTCATTCGATTAACCAGTTAACTTGCCGATTAATCCCTACTCATAGGGTCACCGAGTAGCCAATAAACCGAAAAATCGTCCGATTAATTGATTAAATGGCCGATTAACTTGCCGATTAGCCGATTAATCCCCTACTCGCTAGCCAACCGAGCAGCTACCAGTTAACGATTTCCTCAACAATGGCGACCACCAGACGCCGATGACTTGAGCCACATAATTCAGCAGCCAGAAGAGTCGTCCAGGCAATTCTGGACTCGGTTTCTTACAAAGAAAAACCAAATCGTCGACTGCCCGGATGCGGAGGCCTTAGCGGCTTTCAAGCACAACATCCGAGACGAGTGGCTAGCCCGGCACCTTGATCAGGAAAAGCCGAAATCTATGGTAGCTCTCATGACGCTCATGACCTACTTTCGTGCGGGAGAAGACAGCTGGTTGTCTAGCAGTAATAACATATCAAAGAACCATGGTACCTCAAATACCAAGGACGGCAATAGCAGGTCACGTCGCAACAAACATAAGCGCCACATTAACAGGGAAAATACTGAGGATACGGCAGTCAATGCCGGATTCAAAGGCTCTAAACCCGGTCAGCGGAAAAAGCCATTCAAACAAAGTACGCCGAGTTCGTCCAGCTTGGACCGTATACTCGATCGCTCATGTCAAATATACGGCACCCCGGACAAGCCAGCCAATCACACCAACAGGGATTGTTGGGTGTTCAAGCTGGCCGGCAAGTTAATTGCCGAAAACAAGGACAAGGGGACGCATAGCGAGGACGAGGAGGAGCCCCGGCAGCCGCACACTGGAGGACAGAAGAGGTTTCCCCCGCAAGTGCGGATGGTGAATATGATATACGCAACCCACATCCCCAAGAGGGAGCGGAAGCGTGCGCTCAGGGACATATATGTGCTGGAGCCAGTCGCCCCAAAATTCAACCCTTGGTCCTCCTGTCCGATCACCTTCGATCGCAGGGACCATCCCACTAGTATCCATCATGGCGGATTCGCCGCACTAGTCCTAGACCCAATCATTGACAGATTTCACCTCACTCGCGCAAAATGGGTATAGACCCCTCAAGGATCAAACCCACAAAACGACCTTTAAGGGCGTCATTCCAGGTGTAGAGTCCCATTGCACAGGCTCCATTACACTGGAAGTGGTCCTCGGATCCCCGGATAACTTCCGAAGCGAAGAGTCAATCTTCGATATCCCGTTCCCCAGTGGTTATCATGCGCTGCTCGGGCGAACCGCATTTGCTAGATTCAATGCGGTACCGCATTATTCATACCTCAAGCTCAAGATGCCAGGACCTCGCGGAGTTATTACAGTCAATGGAAACACAGAGCGCTCTCTCCGAACAGAGGAGCACACCGCAGCCCTTGCAGCAGAAGCGCAAAACAGCCTTTCAAGGCAATCCACCAGTTCGGCATTTCAAAACCCAGACACCTTCAAGCGCGCTTGGAGCAACAGGCAAATAGATCGCCTGGCGCAATCTGAGCTCGCGTAGCAATGCGGCCCCCACCCCAGTCCAAGCCAAACGGCGAACCTCGTGTCGCCCGTACATAATTACGCATTAAAAATACCATGGGCACAGGTGGGGAGGGGGGCACAACTGCGGCACGCCCCAAGACGTGGCTTAAACCGCACTAGGGGCTACCCGTTTGGTTATTTTTCTTTTTTTTCAGGACCTTAATCTCTGGAAACACTGTCCGGTAGCACTATTGCCGAACACATGATGCAACAACCAAGGAGGCAGACAGCTACGTCATACCACGGAATTCCCAGGTTGATTACAGTAATGAGCGAAATATTCGATTTAATATCATTCCTCAGCTCGCCCTTGGAAGGGACATAGTCCTACTCTTTGCTTATCGCACTATCTGTATCACTCTGCTTTAACGCAATTTTTAATAAACAATGCATGACATTATGACTATTATTGCATTCTTGTTATATATATATGTGTGTGTGTGTGTGTGTGTGTGTGTGTTCATTAACGACGCCTTGCAACCGTACACTTTGGTACGACCAATACACCAGGGGCTTTATGTACCCCACAATACACCAGGAGAACTACTGCGATTGTGCTTCGGTTCTGCTGGGCTTAGCACCTCAGTAGAGAAAGCTAAAACTGACTGTCATGATAAGGCGAGAGACTGGTCGCTGTTCGGCGAGGTTTTTCGAGTCCCTAAAGACTTATGCCGCTTAGGGCGAGGGGCCAACCCTGTCCGGCTTACAGGCGTGTATCGCGCCCCGAATTCGGCCTTCCGAATACCAGGGGCTTCGCCGAAATTTAAAATTATAGAATTCTATGGCTAAGTGAGAGTGATAAAGCATTATTAGTCCGGTTGCCTTGTTCGTTGTGCTGAGCACCTCCCTCGAAGGACCCAAATATGGGAACAAGAGTGCTCAGGTTTATCCCGAACACCCCAGCACTCGTGGCATGGGGGCAGAAGCCGAGGACTAGCCATCTCTCAGATTGGATAAACAGCCAAACAGAAGGTAATATTTTAAATTCAAACAAGCGTTGCATAGCGCATATGAAACAAGTTTTCATAAATACAGGATAAAACGAGCAAGTCTCATTCAAATATTACATCTCTTGAACACTCATCCGCGATAAGACGGGCACCCGGCAGAACACCCTCGTAGTACATCTCGGGGTGGCGGTGCTCCTTGCCCCTCGGCGGCCCCTCCTTGATCAGCTTCACGGCGTCTAGCTTGACCCACTGCAATTTCACACGGGCGAAAGCCCGGCGTGCACCTTCAATGCAGACAGATCGCTTGACGACCTCCAGCCATGGGCAGGCATCCACAAGCCGCCTCACCAGGCCGAAGAAGCTGTTCAGAAGGGCATCGCCAGGCCACAACCGGACTATAAAGCTCATCATGGCCCGATCGGCCGCCTTATGTAGCTCGACCATCTGCTTCAGCTGGTCGCTCATTGGCACCGGGTGTTCGGCCTCAGCATACTGAGACCAGAATAGCTTCTCTGTTGAGCTTCCATCCTCGGCCTAGTAAAATTGTGCGGCATCGGACACACTGCGGGGCAAATCTGCAAATGCTCCTGAAGAGCTCCTGATCCGGGTAAGTAATCAGTAATTTACTTTTACATGCTTGCTTTGCATATAAAAGCCTTACCTGCGCTATCTTCTTCATCGCGTCGATCTCTTGGAGGGCCTTTTGGGCTTCGGCCTTGGCACTTTTTACACTCTCGAGGGCCGCGGCAAGCTCAGACTCCCGCGTCTTTGAGTCAAGCTCCAACGCCTCGTGCTTCGCCACGAGAGCCTGGAGCTCTTGCTGCACCTCGCCCACCCGAGCCTCGTGCTTCTCTCGCTCGATGCGCTCCTTGCCGCTTTATCTTCGTCCTTGGTTAGCGCTTGCTTCAGGGTCGCCACCTCGGTCGTGGCCCCTGGCAAACATACGATGATCCTGTCATTTTGCAATCGCGTCCTCTTTTATATATACATATCTATAGACATGGTATTACTTACCCTTGTTCTCCACGAGCTGCCTCTTGGCAAGGTCGAGCTCTTTCCTAGACCCCTCGAGGTCCTGCTTCAGTACGGCGACCTCCGCAATCAGTGCAGCGGACGCCAGCAGTGAAGCCTGCATATGCATATTGACACACTTATATTAGACTCCTACGATATTATTTGATCCTCTGTTCGGCTTTTCTTTGTGAACACCGAACAAAGCATCAGGGGCTACTGTCTATGCGGTAATATTTCTACTACACTTTAAAACACTTACCTCGAAGCCTGTTAGTAGGCTGGCACAGGCTTCAGTCAATCCGCTCTTGGCGGACTAAACCTTCTGGATCACCGCACTCATGATAGTGCGGCGGTCATCGTTGATGGAAGCGCTGCGAAGCACTTCCAGAAGACTGTCCGGCGCCTCTAGATGGACAGAGGTCACCGGCACAGGCGTCTTGCCCCTCTTAGAAGGAGGCCGCCAGCCCGAGCCCGGAACCACTAGAGGGTCCGGCGCGGTGTTCGGCTAAGGGCCGAACTCGGAGCTCTCAGGGGCCCCGTCCCATCGGCTCCCGGAGTCTGGAAGGTCACCTTGAGGCGTCTCCAGGACTGTCTCCCCTTGATCCGATGCCTCTTGAGACAGCACCTCTGCGTCATCAGCAGGATGAGGGGAGGTGGCGGTCGGGACTGGATCGATATCCATGTCCGATGAGCCCAGGGTGTCAGGACCCTGATTCTAAGTCACACCGATCTAGCCTGTAACACCTCATATCACTTTGCGGCCTCACGCACGGTATCCCCATGGGTGTCGCCTTACCATGGCCCGGGACCGTTTGCGCCTTTTGGCTCACGTATATGATAGTGTCGCTAGCATCCATATGACAGAGAACCCCGGCCGACATGACTAGTCGTGAACCCAAAGTGGCACTAACTTACGGGGACAGGCATACATGAATCAACATCGAGCATGTCGGTCTGCAGCGTGTGAATCTGGGCTGTAGCACTGGGCTAGCAGGACTCCGGGGAACCGGCCTGTAGCAGGCTAGGCAGGACTCCGAACGTCACCGCGTGACATTTCCCCAAAGGGACAGACACAGGAACGAAGTGAAACACATGCCAGCCAGTCAAGTGTCCTGAGTAGTAGTGCTGGGCTAGCAGGACTCCAGTGAACCGGGTTGTAGAAGACTACTATGGCTCATGGAAGCACAAGACTACATTTCCCCATAAGAGAGGCTACCAAGGATAAACAACTAGGTTGTCGGATCCCACACATACCAAGCATTTCAATCATACACACAATATGCTCGACATGTGTAAATACAACATGGCATCACAACATAACTCTACGACTCAATTATTTATTCATTAGGCTCCGAGGAGCGAGATATTACAAACATGGGTCTCATGACCCAACATACAGAGCATACAAGCAACAAGCACATGCGGAAGCTTAACTTGTCCGAGTACAGACAACTACAAATGAAAAAGGCTGAGAAACCTGACTATCTACCAGACCCTGCCGAGGGCACAAGATCGTAGCTGAGGTATCAAGCTAAACGTCGAAGTCCACACGGAACTACTAGCGAGACTGAAGTCTCTCTGCAAAAACATAAATTAAGCAAACGTGAGTACAAATGTACCCAGCAAGACTTACATCAGAACTATCTACATATGCATCGGTATCAACAAAGGGGGTGGTGGAGTTTAACTAGAGCAAGCCAGCTTTGACTCGGTGGCTATCCTGAACTACGACTGCAAGTAACTCTTTTGAGGTGGCGCACACGAGTCCACAAATTCACCATACCAATACACAACTATGGATCCGCTCCCGTCTCCCTGTGAGAACGCCATCCATAGCACTCACGCTTATCTTGCGAGTTTTAGAGTATCCACTTTCACTTGTCTATGAACTATGCAAGGGGTCCAAGTTTCCATATCCGAGGAATCCGGCTATTCGAATAGATAATGATAACCCTGCAGGGGTGTACTTCTTCACACACGCTCTCGCCACTTACCACCATGTACACAACGTGTATCTCGGCAACCTTCAAGCAGAAGCCTGGCGAGGGAGTCGGCCACGACCTGACTAACCAACAAGTCTCTAGTCCAGGTTTATCGCCTATTCGGGTTCCATCCGCAAGGAGATCCGGCCGGGGTGTCGCTCACGGCCCTAAACGATGTGTACAGGGTTCCCAAGCCCACCATCCGGGTGCCACTTGGTACACCGGGCCACTGTGCCTAGTCTGTCCCAAGCCCACCTGTATCGGGTGCCACTTGGTAGACTACTAACACTACCTACAAACACCAGAAACTAGTTGCAACTCCTGGACAGAGATCAGGTTGATTAATAAGTCGAGAGGGGCACTTAAGCATTCCAATGTGTGGTAGTAACTGTTCATGGATCACCAAACATAGAACTCAGTTCCTGAGGATGGCTGCAATGAGACAACCCACCATGTACTCCTACATGGCCTCTCACCGCTACCTTTACCAAATCGTGTTCACACACTTAGCTCACACAGTAGGATATGTTCAACACCATTCCAATTCATCCCCGATGAATCAGACCTGACTCAACTCTAAGCAGTAGCAGAAATGACAAACAAGCAAGAATGAGTAGGCACATCAGGGCTCAAACAACTCCTACTCATGCTAGTGGGTTTGATCTATTTACTGTGGCAATGAGAGATCACGCAGAGGAAAGGGGGTTCAGGTACCGCAGCATGTAACAGTTGAAATGTTGTTGTCCTAATGCAGTAAAGGAGAGCAGGAGCGAGAAAGTGGGATTCTATCGGAATGAAGAAGGGGGGTTTTTCATGCCTGGCACTTCTGAAGATAGTATAGCTCTTCATCGGTGTCATCGAATTCATCATTAGATCAATGTCTACTCAGGGGGGACAAACACCGGCAACTGAGGAAGAACACAATAAACACATGGCGATATGCAACAATATGATGCATGCTATGACATGGCAATATGAATGTGTTTTGGGCTAATGCAACAGAAAGTCATTTTAATTGAAGTGGAATTCAAAACTATATCAAATTCCAACTCCAAACCTATTATGAAATTTGCCCTAATCATGTTTCATCCTAAATAGTGAGGTTAACTTGCTCAAACGTGCATGAAAATGGTACAGATGGATTCCTTGAATTTTTCTGATAATTTTTCATATATAAATTATTTCATTTGGAGTTACGGTTGAATTTCTATGATTTTTAGAAGTTTAAACTGTTTTCTGGAATTTCCTGGATTAAATTAAACCCAGAAAATAGCTTATTGCGTCAGCACCGTGTCATTATGATGTCAGCAGGTCAACAGGCCCGGTCCAGGTCAAACCTGACCAGTGGGGCCCACTGGTCAGTGACTAAGTAACTAACCTAAGTTAACTAGAGCCTGGGGCCGCATGTCAGTGTCTAATCTACTTAACTAAGTTAATTAGTACTAACTAAATCTAACACTAATTAAAAAAAGGGGCCTGGCCCACACGTCAGTCAGCCAGGGGAGGTCAAACCCCTGGCCAGCGGTTCAAACCTACCGGACTTGGTCCACGGCACGACGCCGGCGTCGACAGACGCGGCGGAGGGCATCGGGTTTTGCCGTCCGGTGACCAAACAAGCAGCGGAGAGGCTCTATGCGTAGCTGGCGCTCTTTCGCATCCAATGGGACTAAAGTCAGCGACTGCGGTGGCCGGAAACGGCGGCGGCGACCTCAACAGTGGTGACCGAAGCCCGGGCGCCGAATGACTCGACGCTACGGTGCACTAGGGGAGGAAATGATGGGTGCTACGTGCTCCTGGGGAAGTACTGAACACGGGGACACGCTCAGGCACGAGCTATGGCGTCAGTAGCCGCGGTGGCGCCATGGACAGCGGCAGTGAGGTCTCGGGCATGACGAAAGCGTCAGCCAGAGGGGGCAAACGAGCACGGGGAGAGAGGTGTTCGGTGTAGTGGCTCACGACGGTTGTAGGGGGTGTCGAAGTGGGCTTGGGGAAGCACGGATGGCGTCGTGGCATTGCCGGCGATCTCGGCGGCCGGAGGGATAAGAAGGCGATGCAGGAGGCGTTGCAGGGGCTCCCATGGTTGCGTTCTTTAGCGTGCGGCTCCACGGCGTCGAGGCGGAGCTAGGGGACTGAACAGCGAGGCGAGGCATGCGCGGTGGCTACGCTGGAGCTCATCGGCGCGCTGCGAGGCGCTCGGTGGTTGCGCGCACGAGGAACAGAGAAGGGGAGGCGACCAGAGAAAGGGGGAAATGGAAGAGGGGAAGCTGGGGGTCTCCGTGGCACGTCTGGAGGGGTCGGGGTTGCGCGGCTGAAGTAGGAGGTGGCAAGGCATCGTCGGCGTGCACGCCACGCACCTGTCTGTCCTCATGGCAGGAGGAAGAAGACCACTCAGCCCCTGGTGGGTTGGGCCTCTTCTGCCAGGTAAGGCCCAGGTGAGGTTTTTGTCTTTACTTAGTTTCTATTTTCTATTTTCATTTCTGTTGTTTTTGGTTTAGTAAAAATACTAAACCACTTGGTAAAATCCTGGAAATAATTTTAGGCACCTTTGAAATATTTCCCAACTGCCCTCAAGTACTTTCAGGATTATTTGGACAATTAAAATTGTCCAAATTCAAATACTTATGGATTAATTCAAAAATCCAAAGTGTCCTAGAAAAATGTGCACCATTTTTATCAGAGGTTCTAGACCAATTCAAAAATGATGAACTTTTCTGAAGAGCATTCTGGGTTCTTGAAAATGTTTTTAAGTTGAACCTATTTGACTTAATTTTGGTACTAGGGTTTGTCATCCCCATTTCAAGTTTAAAAGAAATTTAAACATGATGCAACACATGACTAGCTAGCCCAGAGCAAACCAGAATTAGGGATGTGACAACTCACCCCCACTAAAACAAGAATCTCGTCTCGAGATTCAAGACGTGAGGTAAGAAGACAGAGGGGACACAAAGCTAACACCATCTTCATGATCCGATTGCCCTTCTCGAAGATGTTGATTCATTTCTCCAATTGATCTTGACGTCTTTACATTTGAGCTCTTCATCCAACATGATGGCGATAGAAGGAAACTCTACAGGAAACGATCTTCTCAAAGATCGAGCAACTCAAGATCAACACATGGAGTGAGACGTTGAAACATCTCTTGGGCTGAGACACAAAACACACATCGAGAGAGATGGGAGGTGATAGATGACAAGGGTTCAAATTGGTAGGCAACAATTCCATGCTAGAGTAGGATGGTGCATGGTTTCAAAGTAGCAAGGAGGTAATTGCCATGATTCCATAACGGGACACCTTAGGGAAAGGTGACTCGTAGAGCATTTCCCTTAAGTGGCAAAAAGAATTACTTTTGATACAAAGATCATTGAAACTCTTTATGCCAGCCTGAGGTAATCACAATCGATCGTTGGAAGGGGTTCGAAAGAATGGCATACTCCGACTAGGATGGATGATGTGGACTACCTTGTTGAAGACAACGCAATGGATGATTTTTAGCTTATCATCGGAAATGGATGGGACCCATGGTAAGTCCACTTTTGAATATGATCCTAAACAACAACTACTGAGGTGCAAGCTGGGAACAAAATGCAAATGTTGGGAATGATTCTGGTAACTGGGGAAGAACTCAACAATCGAGAGTGTTTCCAACGTTCCAATGGTTATAGAATCATCGAAGAAACTGAGAGCACACGGATCCCTAAGGAACAACCTCAAGAATAGGTCACACTAAATCCTCATGGAGAAGATGGTCAAATAGCTCAATCAAGATACTACAATGATAGATCTTTTGGCTAGGTGTGTCGGCCAGAACATCAACCTTGTCGGGGACCTACATCATAGATCTTGGAAAAATTCCAACCATCATATCTACCTGAGATTCAGATCTGGTTGGCAACAGGATATTCCAGACCCATCGAGTCTAGAAGAAAATGAAAGTTTGCAACACAAATCGATGAGATGACGTTGCGAGATTCTCGGGAAATGGACTATGGTAGTAAGCTCCAAAACATGAGCTGGTTCTGCTAAAAACTTGTGAACACGTTGTCCCAGACAAGCATGACCACATAGTAGTCTTATAATAAACACTACCGAGTTCAGGTGGGGAACCATCATTGAGGATATCGAAGTCTTGTGCACTTAAATTAGACTTCTTTACCTAGAACAAGTCAATCAGTGGCTTGGTGTGCTAGGGATATGTATAGAATGAAGATGATCAGTCTATCAGACCATAGAATACTTCGCACATGCATGACTGACTTGGGATGATTCCAGAGGAAGCGAAACAAGCTTTCTCGAATTCGCGGCGGCAACTTACATCAAATGCACGTGAATCAAAGGAAGTCACTTCTTTCATACAAACATATACTTCATGAACGGGGCATGAAGAAAATGCTTACATAAGTTTCCAACACTAGCTGGATGTTTGACATGAATCATGGACAAGATAAGGATGTCATCGATGGGCTCAACAACAATTCATCCAGGTTCCCATGAAGATGGAATTCCACGACTATGTGAACAAGGTGGTAGCATTGGTCAGACCAAAGGATGTAATGGTGTATGCCTGAGGAATCAACCTCAAGTAAGACAACATTACGAACATCGTTGGTTCTGATTTGATTTGAGGATAGCCCACACTCAAATAAAAGTTTGGACAAGACAATAGATCCAACAACTGATCACGAGGACCAATCGATGAAGATATCATCTTTCTTCAACACACACACACGCATACAAAAGATATCCCTTAACACGAACTAAGTCAGCTTTTATCTTCCAACTCTCCAAGTTGTTGTTTAGCTTAACCAATTAGCTCAGGGGTATCCAACACAGATTCTTGGAGAAGGGGTGGTTATAAGAAACCAACTTGATCACGAACTCAACATAGCGGTCAGGTGACAACCTGGTAACACTTTCGAAAAGACATTCAGAAAATCACAAACCACCGATATGTTACTAAGCTCGAGAACAATCTTGTTTTTCAAGGCAAGACGATATGATCAAAAGAGCGAGGGATTGACACAATCCTAACTCGTTGACCGAAGAGTGCACCAGGAAAAATGGACTAGGTAACACGATCAATCCCAGGATGATGATTGAATAACCAACACGCTAAGAATGAGATTGTTGTCCATTAACTACCAAGCAACGTGGTTGCTAGGAGTATTGATTTCACACATCACAATTCACTTGTCAGTATTCCGGTTACAATAACACGGAGACCGAGGAATGAACGATGATGGCGAGAAGTATCACTTCAACAAGAATTCATAAGGGTTGGTGCAATCCTCATGAGATTCCTGACATAAAGAGGGCAACACTCCAAGGTAGAGCAGAACAAAAGCTGGATTAGCATTTTGATCTCCGGAGTACAACTACTTTGACCCAATCCTAGGAATGGATGAGGTACTGGAGTTTGTTTCTCCTAGTCATTTCGGAATAGAATGGCTTGACGGACCACAAGAATAATAGGCATCGATGAACACGGATGCACAACTATTCCTGACTATCAATTGATAGACTAGGGTCGGAATACAGCTGAGGAGGGTCACTCAAGGGACATATAAATTCTGAGTTGTGGATGCATAGATTAGTATGTCGAACCAAGTTCAACATGTTTCTTCCGGATAACCCATGCAGAGAGGTAGGACTGGCAGAGTCACAATTATGAATGGAGAACTCCTCAAGAGTACTCTGATTGTGATCTTTTGGTTCAAATAACTTCTGCCATATTGGCTCATGGTATTGGAAGAACAATATACCACATACCTCAAGGACTATCACATGGTTAGTAATATCTTAAGGGAACTAGCAAATACTAACAACATGGAGTAGGGCGAATCTCGGGTTCAAAACCCAGTAGTAGAATACCTACTAACTAAATAACATCACGGGATGCTTTCAAGAAAGGTGGCCAGAATCATCACACCGGGAACACAAAACATTGCTAGATTACTAGGTGACTCCCTAAGACACCTAGGATCATAATAATAGCTCCAACATATGTGTCAAGGCAATGGAGTACCTCAACAGACCGATTAGTGTGCTTAATCTGGCTCAAAAGGACATCGGAAACGGGATGAAGAGATTTGCAAATGCATCATACTGTTTAGAAACCTAGGACGACTCGGACAACATAACGGCTGTAAATGCTCAAAAGATTTGAGACATCCTGCAAAAATGGTGGCATGACCACTCAACATCACAATATCAAGGTTCTGAGGCCAGCTATGAACATATGGAAGTAGTAGGAATTGAACTGAGGCTTGAACTCAACAATCCTAGGCAACTACGGTTTAGTAACACGTCATCCTGGGAGATAGAAGAGAATCCTAGCTCTTAACCCCGTAGAAAAGATAAGATGACTCACATCAGAGGGTCATGAGGATAAGGAGTAAAAAGAGCCTTACGTTCCCTTCCAAAATTAATTCCCTTATATAACTAAAGCATTTCTAGACATGACTTCGACCAGCTTGGCTTGGTAATCCTACAGGCAGTCAGGCTCTGATACCAAAGCTATGAGGACCCCGATTCTAAGTCACACCAATCTAGCCTGTAACACCTCATATCACTTTGCAGCCTCACGCACGGTATCCCCACGGGTGTCGCCTTACCATGGCCCGGGACCGTTTGCGCCTTTTGGCTCACGTATATGATAGTGTCGCTAGCATCCATATGACAGAGAACCCGGGCCGACATGACTAGTCGTGAACCCAAAGTGGCACTAACTTATAGGGACAGGCATACATGAATGAACATCGAGCATGTCGGTCAGCAGCATGTGAATCCGGGCTGTAGCACTGGGCTAACAGGACTCCTGTGAACCGGGCTGTAGCAGGCTAGGCAGGACTCCGGATGTCACCGCGTGACATTTCCCCGAAGGTACAGACACAGGAACGAAGTGAAACACATGCCAGCCAGTCAAGTGTCCTGAGTAGTAGTGCTGGGCTAGCAGGACTCCAGTGAACCGGGTTGTAGAGGACTACTATGGCTCATGGAAGCACAAGACTACATTTCCCCATAAGAGAGGCTACCAAGGATAAACAACTAGGTTGTCGGATCCCACACATACCAAGCATTTCAATCATACACACAATATGCTCGACATGTGTAAATACAACATGGCATCACAACATAACTCTACGACTCAATTATTTATTCATTAGGCTCCGAGGAGCGAGATATTACAAACATGGGTCTCATGAACCAACATACAGAGCATACAAGCAACAAGCACATGCGGAAGCTTAACTTGTCCGAGTACAGACAACTACAAATGAAAAAGGCTGAGAAACCTGACTGTCTACCAGACCTTGCCGAGGGCACAAGATCGTAGCTGAGGTATCAAGCTAAATGTCGAAGTCCACACGGAACTACTAGCGAGAATGAAGTCTCTCTGCAAAAACATAAATTAAGCAAACGTGAGTACAAATGTACCCAGCAAGACTTACATCAGAACTATCTACATATGCATCGGTATCAACAAAGGGGGTGGTGGAGTTTAACTGGAGCAAGCCAGCTTTGACTCGGTGGCTATCCTGAACTACGACTGCAAGTAACTCTTTTGAGGTGGCGCACACGAGTCCACAAATTCACCATACCAATACACAACTATGGATCCGCTCCCGTCTCCCTGCGAGAACGCCATCCATAGCACTCACGCTTATCTTACGAGTTTTAGAGTATCCATTTTCACTTGTCTATGAACTATGCAAGGGGTCCAAGTTTCCATATCCGGGGAATCCGGCTATTTGAATAGATAATGATAACCCTGCAGGGGTGTACTTCTTCACACACGCTCTCTCCACTTACCACCATTTACACAACGTGTATCTCAGCAACCTTCAAGCGGAAGCCTGGCGAGGGAGTCGGCCACGACCTGACTAACCAACAAGTCTCTAGTCCAGGTTTATCGCCTATTCGGGTTCCATCCGCAAGGAGATCCGGCCGGGGTGTCGCTCACGGCCCTAAACGATGTGTACAGGGTTCCCAAGCCCACCATCCGGGTGCCACTTGGTACACCGGGCCACTGTGCCTAGTCTGTCCCAAGCCCACCTGTACCGGGTGCCACTTGGTAGACTACTAACACTACCTACAAACACCAGAAACTAGTTACAACTCCTGGACAGAGATCAGGTTGATTAATAAGTCGAGAGGGGCACTTAAGCATTCCAATGTGTGGTAGTAACTGTTCATGGATCACCAAACACAGAACTCAGTTCCTGAGGACGGCTGCAATGAGACAACCCACCATGTACTCCTACATGGCCTCTCATCGCTACCTTTACCAAATCGTGTTCACACACTTAGCTCACACACAGTAGGACATGTTCAGCACCATTCCAATTCATCCCCGATGAATCAGACCTGACTCAACTCTAAGCAGTAGCAGGCATGACAAACAAGCATGAATGAGTAGGCACATCAGGGCTCAAACAACTCCTACTCATGCTAGTGGGTTTGATCTATTTACTGTGGCAATGAGAGGTCATGCAGAGGAAAAGGGGTTCAGCTACCGCAGCATGTAACAGTTGAAACGTTGTTGTCCTAATGCAGTAAAAGAGAGCAGGTGCGAGAGAGTGGGATTCTATCGGAATGAACAAGGGGGGTTTTGCTTGCCTGTCACTTCTGAAGATAGTATAGCTCTTCATCGGTGTCATCGAATTCATCGTTAGATCAATGTCTACTAAGGGGGGACAAACACCGGCAACTGAGGAAGAACACAATCAACACATGGCGATATGAAACAATATGATGCATGCTATGACATGGCAATATGAATGTGTTTTGGGCTAATGCAATAGAAAGTCATTTTAATTGAAGTGGAACTCAAAACTATATCAAATTCCAACTCCAAACCTATTATGAAATTTTCCCTAATCATGTTTCATCCTAAACAGTGAGGTTAACTTGCTCAAACATGCATGAAAATGGTACATATGGATTCCTTGAATTTTTCTGATAATTTTTCATATATAAATTATTTCATTTGGAGTTACGGTTGAATTTTTATGATTTTTAGAAGTTTAAACTGTTTTCTGGAATTTCCTGGATTAAATTAAACCCAGAAAATAGCTTATTGCATCAGCACTGCGTCATTATGATGTCAGCAGGTCAACAGGGCCAGTCCAGGTCAAACCGGACCAGTGGGGCCCACTGGTCAGTGACTAACTAACTAACCTAAGTTAACTAGAGCCTGGGCCCGCATGTCAGTGTCTAATCTACTTAACTAAGTTAATTAGTACTAACTAAATCTAACACTAATTAAAAAAAGGGGCCTGGCCCACACCTCGGTCAGCCAGGGGAGGTCAAACCCCTGGTCAGCGGTTCAAACCTACCGGACTTGGTCCACGGCACGACGCCGGCGTCGACAGACGCGGCAGAGGGCATCGGGTTTTGCCGTCCGGTGACCAAACAAGCAGCGGAGAGGCTCTATGCATAGCTGGCGCTCTTTCGCATCCAATGAGACTAAAGTTAGCGACTGCGGTGGCCGGAAACGGTGGCGGCGACCTCAACAGTGGTGACCGAAGCCCGGGCGCCGAATGACTCGACGCTACGGTGCACTAGGGGAGGAAATGATGGGTGCTACGTGCTCCTGGGGAAGTACTGAACACGGGGACACGCTCAGGTGCGAGCTATGGCGTCAGTAGCCGCGGTGGCGCCATGGACAGCGGCAGTGAGGTCTCGGGCATGACGAAAGCGTCAGCCAGAGGGGGCAAACGAGCACGGGGAGAGAGGTGTTCGGTGTAGTGGCTCACGGCGGTTGTAGGGGGTGTCGAAGTGGGCTTGGGGAAGCACGGACGGCGTCGTGGCATTGTCGGCGATCTCGGCGGCCGGAGGGAGAAGAAGGCGATGCAGGCGGCGTTGCAGGGGCTCCCACGGTCGCGTTCTTTAGCGTGCGGCTCCACGGCGTCGAGGCGGAGCTAGGGGACCGAACGGCGAGGCGAGGCATGCGCGGTTGCTGCGTTGGAGCTCGTCGGCGTGCTGCGAGGCGCTCGGTGGTTGCGCGCACGAGGAACAGAGAAGGGGAGGCGACCAGAGAAAGGGGGAAATGGAAGAGGGGAAGCTGGGCCTCTCTGTGGCACGTCTGGAGGGGTCGGGGTTGCGCGGCTGAAGCAGGAGGTGGCAAGGAGTCGTCGGCGCGCTCGCCACGCACCTGTCTGTCCTCCTGGCAGGAGGAAGAAGACCACTCAGCCCCTGGTGGGCTGGGCCTCTTCTGCCAGGTAAGGCCCAGGTGAGGTTTCTATCTTTACTTAGTTTCTATTTTCTATTTTCATTTCTGTTGTTTTTGGTTTAGTAAAAATACTAAACCACTTGGTAAAATCCTAGAAATAATTTTAGGCACGTTTGAAATATTTCCCAACTGCCCTCAAGTACTTTCAGGATTATTTGGACAATTAAAAATGTTTATAAGATTTAAATGTCCAAATTCAAATACTTATGGATTAATTCAAAAATCCAAAGTGTCCAAGAAAAATGTGCACCATTTTTATCAGAGGTTCTAGACCAATTCAAAAATGATGAACTTTTCTAAAGAGCATTCTGGGTTCTTGAAAATGTTTTTAAGTTGAACCTATTTGACTTAATTTTGGTGCTAGGGTTTGTCATCCCCATTTCAAGTTGAAAAGCAATTTAAACATGATGCAACACATGACTAGCTAGCCCAGAGCAAACTAGAACTAGGGATGTGACACAGGGAGCCGTCCGATGATACATCGATGCTGGTTCGCGGTGGCCTGCATAATCATGTTCAGCGTTAGGGAAAGCAGTGCGACAAAGGAATTCTATGAGTTACTCTGGTATCCGAATACTTACGATCTCCCCAGGGGCTTGGCCCGGGGCAACCACTCATCTTCGCCCTCGTCGGCGGCGGTGGAACTGTCCGGAAGGAGAGTCCTCCCCTTCTTTGACCCTTCGGCCTCCCCAGTTGGGGCGGCCTTCCTTTTCTTGTCTCCCCCGCCTGGAGGGGGAGCATCTTCTTCTTCCTCCTCATCTTCGGGTTGAGGAGTGTGCCGCAGAGTTATCGAACGATGAGTCCGATAACACCTGGCGCCGGGAACTCTTTCGGGTTCCCTTGGCCTTCTTGGTCTTCTTCGGCACCTTGTAAGGAGCCGGAGTCAGCATCTCCGTCAGGAGAGCGCTAGCAATGTCTTCGGGCAAAGGGGCCGGACAGTTGATCTGCCCTGACATCTCCACCTAGTCCTATCAAAGGCAGGGAGATTAGACCCCGCGCATAATTAAGCTAGGGAAAATAAATGACCTACAGGACGTATTGAACTCACCGGACGCGCTAGACGCTTTGCGCTTAGTCCGCGGTCCTCGGCGAGAGAAGGGGGGGACCTCGGCGCCCTTGAACAGCACCTTCCAGACGTCCTTGTGCATTGTATCGAAGAGCTCGCTCAGAGTCTGGTGCTGGGCCGGGTCGAACTCCCACAAGGTAAAATCCCGTTGTTGACACGAGAGGGTCTGGCGGATGAGCATAACCTGGACTATGTTGACAAGCTTGAGCTTCTTGCTCGCCATGCTCCGGATACATTTCTGGAGTCCATCCAGCTCCACCGATGAACCCCGCGACAAGCCCTTCTCTTTCCAGGAGGTGAGCCGCGTGGGGATGCCAGATCGGAACTCGGGGGCCGCTGCCCATACAGGGTCGCGCCGCTCGGTGATGTAGAACCACCCCGATTGCCACCCCTTTATGGTTTCCACAAAGGAGCCCTCGAGCCATGTTACGTTGGGCATCTTGCCCACCATGGCGCCTCCGCACTCCGTCTGGCGGCCGCCCACCACCTTCGGCTTGACATTGAAGGTCTTCAGCCATAAGCCAAAGTGGGGCTTAATGCGGAGGAAGGCCTCGCACACGCCGATAAACGCCGAGATGTTGAGGATGAAGTTCGGGGCCAGATCGTGTAAATCTAGGCCGTAATAGAACATGAGCCCCGGACGAATGGATGGAGAGGGAATCCCAGTCCGCGGAGGAAATGGGTGAGGAATACTACCCTCTCATGGGGCCTGGGGGTAGGGATGAGCTGCCCCTCATCTGGGAGCCGGTGGGCGATGTCGTCGGGCAGGTATCTGGCTCCTCAGTTTCTTGATGTCTCCGTCCGTGACGGAGGAGACCATCCACCTGCCTCCCGCTCCGGACATGGTTGGAGAAGGTTGAGGTGGGAATTGTGGGCTTGGGCACTAGAGCTCGAGTGTGCGAAAACGGATGAGCAAAGGAGGAAGAAGGCGTGGATAGAAAGGTGAATCCTTATCCCTTTATATGGGCGGATGAAGCTAAGCGTCCCCACTTGCCTGGTAAAACTCGCTTATCCCCCAAGCACCGTAATTGATGGCGCGGTTGGGTTACCCATGCCCGTATTGATGAGAATCCCGTAATAAGGGGACACGATCTCTGCTTTGACAAGACATGTCAAAAAACTGCCTCGCGTTATGTTCGGGGCTGGTTAAAGGAAACGGTTCGAATAATCACCGAGCCATGACATAACGTCATGCTGCCAAAACAAGCCAGCAAATTAGATCTGCGAAAATGTTATTCTCTCTACGGTGGAATGTGGAACTTATTTTGTAGGGTCGGACACTATCCTCGTATTCAAATTCTTTTGTGATGTATTCAAAGAAGGAACCCGCCTTGCAATGCCGAAGACAATAATGCGCGCCGGACTCATCGTCATTGAAGCCTGGTTCAGGGTCTACTGAGGGAGTCCTGGATTAGGGGGTCTCAGGACAGCCGGACTATCTCCATTGACCGGACTGTTAGACTATGAAGATACAAGAAGACTTCGTCTCGTGTCCGGATGGGACTCTACTTGGCGTGGAAGGCAAGCTAGGCAATACGAATATGGATATCTCCTCCTTTGTAACCGACCTTGTGTAACCCTAACCCTCTCCGGTGTCTATATAAACCGAAGGGTTTTACTCCGTAGGACAACAATCACAACATACAATCATACCATAGGCTAGCTTCTTGGGTTTAGCCTCTCTGATCTCGTGGTAGATCTACTCTTGTACTACCCATATCATCAATATTAATCAAGCAGGACGTAGGGTTTTACCTCCATCAAGAGGGACCGAACCTGGGTAAAACATCGTGTCCCCTGCCTCCTGTTACCATCTGGCCTAGACGCACAGTTCGGGACCCCCTACCCGAGATCCGCCGGTTTGGACACCGACACCGGTTCCACCGACAGACATGCAACTGGTTTTGCATAAAGGTGGTTGGCGGGTGTCTATTTCTCCAACTTTAGTTGAATCGAATTTGAGTGCGGCCGGTCCTTGTTGAAGGTTAAAACAACAAAATTGATAAATCACCGTTGTGGTTAGGATGCGTAGGTAAGAACGGTTCTTGCTAGAAGCCCGCAGCAGCCACGTAAAACTTGCAACAACAAAGTAGAGGTCGTCTAACTTGTCTTTGCAGGGCATGTTGTGATATGATATGGTCAAGACATGATGTGATATATGTTATTGTATGAGAGATCATGTTTTGTAGAAGTCACTGGCAACTGGCAGGAGCCTTATGGTTGTCTCTTTATTGTATGAAATGCAAATGCCATGTAATTGCTTTACTTTATCACTATGCATTAGTGATAGTTGTAGAAGCAATAGTTGGCGAGATGACCACAACGCTACGATGGAGATCAAGGTGTCAAGTCGGTGACGATGGAGATCATGATGGTGCTTTGGAGATGGAGATCAAAGGCACGAGATGATGATGGCCATATCATGTCACATATTTTGATTGCATGTGATGTTTATCTTTTATGCATCTTATTTTGCTTAGTACAGCGGTAGCATTATAAGATGATCCCCCACTAAAATTTCAAGGTATAAGTGTTCTCCCTGAGTATGCACCATTGCGATAGTTTGTCGTGCTGAGACACCACGTGATGATCGGGTGTGATAGGCTCTATGTTCACATACAACGGGTGCAAGAAAGTTTTTCACATGCGGAATACTCGGATTAAACTTGACGAGCATAGCATGTACAGACATGGCCTCGAAACACTAGAGACCAAAAGTTCGAACGTGAATCATATAGTAGATATGATCAACATAGAGATGTTCACCATTGATGTCTACTCCATCTCACGTGATGATCGGACATGGTTTAGTTCATTTGGATCACATATCATTTAGATGACTTGAGGGATGTCAATCCAAGTGGGAGTTCTCAAGTAATTTGATTAATTGAACTTAATTTATCATGAACTTTGTCCTAATAGTATTTGCAAATTATGTTGTAAATCAATAGCTCGTGATGTAGCTCCCCGTTTTTTTGATATGTTCCTAGAGAAACATAAGTTGAAATATGATAGTAGCAATGATGCGTACTGGGTCCGTCATCTGAGGATTATCATCATTGGTGCACAAAGGAATTATGTTCTTGATGCACCACTAGGTGACAGACCTATTGCAGGAGCAGATGCAAACATTATGAATGTTTGATAAGCTCGATATGATGACTACTTGATAGTTTAGTGTGCCATGCTTTACGGCTTAGAACTGGGACTTCAAAAAGGTTTTGAATGCCATAAAGCATATGAGATGTTCCAAGAGCTGAAATTGGTATTTCAGACTCATGTCCGTGTCGAGAGGTATGAGACCTTTGACAAGTACTTTGCCTACAAGACGGAGGAGAATAGCTCAACCAGTGAGCATGTGTAACATCCCAATTTTCAATTTGGATGTTTATAAATAGGTCATTCATATGCATCCATGATTTATGCATTTTTGCTTCCATTTGTTTTATTTGATTTTTGATCCAAGGAACTTTCAGCAACTCAAGGACCAAAAGAGAGAGTTGGAAGTTTCCCTAAAAACCAATTTTGAAATTTTCGAAGTTGGGAGTTTGGATCCAATTTGGTTTCACCAAAATTCATTTCCATTATATCAAAACTAAAATAAAGAGAGAAGATAAAATGCTTCAAAATCGGAAAAGAAAATATTGGAAATTGAATTTGGAACCAAAATATATTTGTTGGGTTTTACTTTGCACTTTATTTTATTAGTTTAGCAAAAATGTTTATTTTTTACTTGCATTTTAGGCCAGATAAAAGTTCACTAGGTCATATATAAGACCATATAACTATGTGAATTTTCTGGGATTTTTTAGGCTAATTTTTTTATTAGTATTTTTTGCTGTTTCATTTGCTTCTGAAAAAAAAGAGCCGCCAGGCCAGGCCAACTGGCCCAGCCCGGCAGCGAGGCCACATCCAGCCCAGCCAGGCTAGCGCTAGCAGCATTTAAAAAAAAGGTCGAACGCTCCACCTCTCGCTTACCTCACGTGCGCCCCAGCTCTCCACGCACGTTTCCATCGCTCGTTCGCTCTTCCTTCCTCTCTTGTTTTTTT
The DNA here is from genome assembly GCF_003073215.2 of Triticum urartu. Taxonomy (NCBI): domain Eukaryota; kingdom Viridiplantae; phylum Streptophyta; class Magnoliopsida; order Poales; family Poaceae; genus Triticum; species Triticum urartu. Next base: position 237,475,501 of record NC_053026.1, read on the forward strand.
ATTTTCTCTGGCGCTTGGGCACCCCACCTCTTCTTCTTCCTCCCACGAACGGACAACAGAAACGTACGCGTACATTAGTCCTGACGCCTCTTCATTTAAAATTCTTTGAAATCCTAACTCCAGCCAACCTCACGACCAAGGAAGATCCCCTATAAATAGCCACGACTCTCCTCGACCGATTTAGTCGAAAATCTCTCGCCAAAACTACCTCTAGACGACGCACTCGACGTTCCAATCTCGCCTCAGAAGCTGCAGTTCATCGCAAGTTTCCGACGCCGGTGAGCCGTCCCAAGCCTTATCCTTTTGGGTTCCGACTTCTCTCGATCTCCACAATCTTTTTGACAAGGTATTCTGATCCCTTTACTTCTACAGTGGCCATCCTCGACCACGTTGTCTTCACCAGAGCACCCGGAGCACTGAGTTTTGCCGCTTCGTTCCGCCGCCGTTCGTCTCCTCTGATCATCACACACTCCACCACCGGACGAGCCACTCTCCGCTGCATCTCGTAGACACCTCCACCGCCGCCCACGATCGCCGGAGCCACCGCCATCACCACGCGAGAGCCTGCCCCAAACCTCTCATTCTTCTCTGTAAGTTGAACGAGCATCCGTTCGCTTCAGTTAGAAAAAAAACGTTTCGGTTTTTCTAAATTAGATCGGTTAGATCGGTTTTCTGCGGCTTAGATCAAACCGGATACTATTTTTTAGCCACCATGATCAGTTTATCTATGGATCGGCCATCCGCTGGCAGCAAACATGCGCAGCCAATCACAGCACGCCACGTGGCAGCTCATATTGAATCCCGTAATTGATTTCCAGAAAAATGCCCAATCTTCAGAAATTCATATCTTTTAATCTATAGATCCATTTTAGTTGATTCTTTTTTCTACGGTTTCATAGAAATATCCTCTATCCAGAGAACCAAACGAAAAATATTTTTGAAAATTTTAAAATTTGAATTCAAACAGATCTGAATTCAAACTTCGTTAGGCCGTAAATCGAGTTTCGTAACTCCGTTTTAGGTGATTCTTTTTGCAGATCGAAGCTCGTGACGTGTACTTTCTGTTAGACCCAAACATACATATTTTTGCTACTGTAAAAATTATGTTATGTACAGAAACTTTATTTGGATGTTTTGGAGTTTTTCGAAGTCTTTCTTTTGTTTTCTTTTTGGATCTTTGCTTGTATGCTTATGTATGTTATTGCTTGCTTACGCTAGATCATCCGGAGTGCGAAGCTTGCTACTACGAATCTTTACAGTTCAACGAATGTCAGCAAGGCAAGTTCACACTTCGATCATATTTTTTCAATAACCAGTTTTTACTATGCATTAGTTCCACCCTCAAAAATTGCATGAGTAGGATTGGGAACATGTGGTTATGCTATGTAGTTCATGTGGTACGAACCTATGACCTTTGATCACCCCGGGAATATTCGTTATATCATATCTTGCTTAGCCATGCTCGTAGACGGGGACTGGTATGTGTGATCCATGCAAGTTGCGAGAGATAATAATTTTGAGACAACATAATGTGGAAACTTTAATACACATCTGGGTGGATTGTTTGGGGCACCTGGAGTAACCAGTGCTTGCCCAAGGGCAATCCCAGAGTACCCGTGCGATTACCCTAGGTCCGCCACCCAGGCTCAAAGGGATCATAAGATATTTCATGCCTAGAAACTTCCGTGTGCAGCCACAAGCCATTATGGGCTCTGGCATAGTTGAGTAAGTTGTGTGACCTCTTTTTGTGGTAGACTAGCTGATGTAGGGGAAAGTAGGTGTACCGATCTACCCAGGGTTAAGGAGGAACGCTTCTGAAAGGCTGTGTCTCGATCTTCCGATCATGGAGGTGGTCGAGTCTTGTGGGGAGAAGTGCGCAAACCTCTGCAGAGTGTACAAACTAATCATGATTAGCCGTGTCCCCGGTTATGGACAACTTGAGTATCTAGAGGTGAATTATTGGTTGATCTCATCACTCTTTTTAATGAAATTATTGGGTTACTAATAACTTGGGGATTTTGGGATTGAGTTGGAGGAACCTTCTCAATAATGGCATTTTAATTTAGTAGTAAAAAAGTTTATTCCTTTGTTGTAGGATAAAATTAGCTTTATGCAAAATTAAACTTAGAGCCTCCACCAGCTAAATTTGCATATAGAGATAGTCTTTTCATTTATTATTATTCTATGGTGTGAAATTGCCAGCATATTCCATGTGCTGACCTACACAGCTGCAACATCTCATGTTGCAGACTTTTTCGAGGAAGATTAAAGGTGCGATAGGTGGTTGTTCTGCACTCAGTTTGCCGTGGAGTTGGATGGACTCATTTACCTTTGAAGCTTCCGCAGTTATTTTTATTTAGATGGCCTTTGGCCATATTATTGTAATAAATAATCTTTTGAGAACCTCGATGTAATAATGTGTGCTTGAACTCTATTATAATTCCTCGAGTACTGTGTGTGTCAGCATACCGATCCAGGGATGACACTTAAGCACAGAGACTTCGATCCATTTTGGGTCGGGTCGCTACAGCATATGCTCAGAATGTCTGGGTACTACAATCGCTTGAATCAAGTGGGAGTTAATGTTCCAGATAAGATAGTGATTGACAGAGTTCTCTAGTCACTATCACCAAGTTATTAGAACTTCGTGATGAACTATAATATGTAAGGATGACGAAAACGATTCCTGAGCTCTTCACGATGCTGAAATCGGCGAAGGTAGAAATCAAGAAAGAGCATCAAATTTTGATGGTTAACAAGACCACTACTTTCAAGAAAAAGGGCAAAGGGAAAGAAAGGTAATTTCAAGAAGAATGGCAAGCAAGTTGTCACTCCCGTGAATAAGCCCAAAGATGGACCTAAGCCTGAAACTGAGTGCTTCTACTGCAAAGGGAATGGTCACTAGAAGCGGAACTGCCCCAAATACTTGGCGGATAAGAAGGATGGCAAAGTGAACAAAGGTATATTTGATATACAGATTATTGATGTGTACCAAACTAGTGTTCGTAGCAACCCCTGGTATTTGATATCGGTTTAGTTGCTATGATTAGTAACTCGAAACGGGAATTGCAGAATGAACATAGACTAGTTAAGGACAAGGTGACGATGTGTGTTGGAAGTAATTCCAAGGTTGATACAATCACCATCGCACACTCTCTCTACCTTCGGGATTAGTGTTGGACCTAAATAAATGTTATTTGGTGTTTGCATTCAGCAGGAATATGACTGGATCATGTTTATTGCGATGCGGTTATTCATTTAAGTCAGAGAATAATTGTTGTTCCGTTTACATGAATAAAACCTTCTATGGTCATATATACACCCAATGTAAATGGTTTATTGAATCACGATTGTAGTGATACACATATTCATAATATTGATGCCAAAAGATGCAAAGTTGATAATGATAGTGCAACATATTTGTGGCACTTCTATTTAGGTAATATTGGTGTAAAGCGCATGAAGAAACTACATGCAGATGGGCTTTTGGAATCACTTGATTATGAATCATTTGATACTTGCGAACCATGCCTCATGGGCAAGATGACTAAAACTCCGTTCTCTGGAACAATGGAGCGAGCGAATGACTTATTGGAAATAATACATGCCGAAGTACGCGGTCCGATGAGTGTTGAAGCTCACGGCGGGTATCGTTATTTTCTGACCTTCACAGAAGATTTGAGCAGATATGGGTATATCTACTTAATGAAACACAAGTTTGAAACATTTGAAAAGTTCAAAGAATTTCAGAGTGAAGTGGAGAATCATCGTAACAAGAAAATAAAGTTTATACGATCTGATCGCGGAGGCGAATATTTGAGTTACGAGTTTGGCCTTCATTTAAAACAATGTGGAATACTTTCACAACTCACACCACCTGGAACACCACAGCGTAATGGTGTGTCTGATTGTCACAGCCCTAGAATTTGCTTGTAGCTAATTACCTGAGTGAGCATCATGCATCATGTCTAAATTCTGAAAGTTGAATTGAGGTTAGTTGAAACCCTCATACATCACTTCAAAAATAATCAACATTAAAATCTTCTCAAAGAAGTCCAAGAAAATGTTCCTCTTAGTCTCAGAAAATATTGGCAAGAGGTAAAACTTAAAACACTATTTTTGGAATCTCAGAGATATTTATTTTGGGCCTTTGAATTAAATCAATAACTATTTGCATTGGATATATATTTATTAATTAATTAATATATGTCCAATAATTCTGATCTTTGGTGAAGGGCTTTGGAATAATCCAACTAGTCCCTACAAGAATTATCAGAAGCAACAAAAATGATTTAGTGTCTAAAACTAAATCAAAACAAATTACAGAAAATGCCAAACAGAAAGAATTAGAAGAGAGAGAGAGAGAAGAGCTCACCTGGCGCTCACCTGACACGACCCAGCATGGCCCAGCCCACCAGAGCCAGGCGCCAGTCGTCTCCTTCCTTTGCCAGGAGGACGACGGCGTGGCGCACGCACAGGAGGTGAAGCCACCTCCTGCTTCCACCTCCTGCTTCCTCCCCACTCCGATCGGACGCGCTTGGAAACGCCCGAGCCCCTAGGTCCTTCCCCTCTCACGCACCTCACTCTTCCCTCCTCTCCCTCGCTCTCTCCCGCGACGGTCGACGCGGCCATGGAAGCGCCACCGTGAACCACCGCGCTCCCCGACCCCCTCTCGCCTTCCCGTGTTGCGTGGAAGCTCCGCCACTGTCGCCTATGCCTTCTGCACCGAGCCAAGCGAGCCGGGAAGCCCTGCTTCGTCCTCGGCGTCGTCTTCTTCAACCTCGGTCACCGGAGATCGCCACCGTCGTTCGCCACCATCCGCGCTTCCCTAAGGTCTCCGACCAGCTCTCTGGATCCGTCATGAGCTCCTCTACCTAGCCCTCTACTTCCCGTGCTCGATTACGCCGCGTAGCCACCGCCCCCTTCGAGCCCGAGCGCTCCTCGCCGCCGGCCATGTCGCCGTCATGGCTACGGCCGTGCAAGCACGCGTTCGAGCACACCACCGCACTCAATGCGTCCTGAGCCTAACGCACGCACTCCCTCGCCCTGCCATGAACCATAGCCCTCTTTCCCTCTCCGCCCGAACTCCGGCGCCGCCGCGAGCTCTGCTCCGGTGAGCTTTGGCCACCCTATGCCCTGCTGCTGCCTCTGCTCGATGCGGCCAAGCGAGGGCTTCCTCCTGGTGTCCCCAGTGCGCTAAACGGTGACCCGCACAAGAAACCCGAGCAATTCCGGCGAAACCCCGCCGCGTATTTGGTCGCCGCCGGCCAAGCTCCTGCGAGCTGACGTGGCGCTGACCTAATTAGTGCTAATGACCCTGCTAAAACTCCCAAGAGCCACTGCCATGTGGGCCCAGTGCCTGTTTAGTTTAACTTAATGTTCTGTTTAGATTAGTTATTAACCCAGCTGGTCCCACACGTCAGTTTGACTTGCTAAGATGGCCTTTGACCGGCCCCACACGTCAATGACTCATGCCAGTGGTGTGTCACTGACCAGTAGGCCCCACAGGTTAGGGTTGACCTGGACCACGCCCGCTGACCGCTGACATCACAGTGACGTCATGCTGACGCAGTAACTCATTTTATGGATTTATTCTTATATAGGAAAATTCCAGAAAATTAGCAAAACTTCTAAAAATCATAGAAAATCAACCGTAACTCCAAATGAAATAAGTTATATATGAAAAATTATCAGAAAAATTCAAGGAATCCATCTGTACCATTTTCATGCATGTTACACCAACTTATGGCTGCTGATTAGGCCAATTCATATAAATGGAATTTAAACTCTCACATATGGAGTTTGAATTTGAACCTAGGGTTCAAACCAACTCCATTTAACATGTTGCTAGTTGCATTAGCTCAAACCATAGCATATTGACATGTCATGATCATGCATCATATTGTGCATTGCATTGATTGTGTTTCTTTCTCCTGTTGCCGGTATTTGTCCCCTCTCGATAGACGTGGTTTCGACGATGGGTTCGATGACACCGATGAAGAGCTATAATAACTTCAGAAGTGCCAGGCAAGCAAAACCCCCTTGCTCATTCCGATACAATCCCACTCTCTTGCTCCTGCTCTCTTTTACTGCCTTAGGACAACAACGATTCATCTGTTACTTGTTGCGGTAGTTGAACCCCTTATCCTCTGCATGACCTGTCATTGCCACAGTAAACAGATGAAACCCACTAGCATGAGTAGGAGTTGTTTGAGCCCTGATGTGCCTACTCATTCAAGCTTGTTGTCATGCCTGCTATTGCATAGAGTTGTGTCAGGTCTGATTCATCGGGAATGAATCGGAGGTGTGTGAACATGTCCTACTGTTGAGAGCTAAATGTGTGAACACGATTTGGTAAAGGTAGCGGTGAGAGGCCATGTTGGAGTACATGGTGGGTTGTCTCATTGAAGCTGTCGTCAGGAACTGAGTTCTGTGTTTGTGATCCATGAAACAGTTACTACCACGCATTGGGCCGGAAACCAATGGACCCTCTCGTCTTCTTAATCACCCTAGTACTCTGTCCAGGAGTTGCAACTAGTTTCTGGTGTTTGTAGGTTATGTGTTGGCGGCCATGCGTAGCGCTGACCCCAGGGGTGGGCTATGTTGCGGTAGATACACCGTGGCCGGGCATGCTGGGCGCCCGTTTGGTGTCTCGGAACCGTGTACACATCGTTCGGGGCCCTATGTGGAAACCTCGGCCGCACTGCCTGCGGATGGAACCTGGCTAGGCGATAAACCTGGACTAGAGACTTGAGTGTTTAGGTAGGCCGTGGCCGACACCCTCGTTGGGCTTCCGCTTGAAGGTTGCCGAGTACATGTCGTGTAAACGGCGGTAAGTGGTGAGAGCATGTGTGAAGAAGTACACCCCTGCAGGGTTAACATCATCTATTCGAATAGCCGTGTCCGCGGTAATGGACTTCTGGGTTGCCTATAACAGTTCATAGACAAGTGAAAGTGGATACTCTAAAACTCGCAAGATAAGTGTGAGTGCTATGGATGGCCTTCCCGTAGGGAGACGGGAGCGGATCCATAGTGGTGTATTGAATGGTTAATATGTGGACTCGTGTGCGCCACCTCAAAAGAGTTACTTGCTGTCATAGTTCAGGATAGCCACCGAGTCAAAGCTGGCTTGCTGCAGTCAAACTCCACCACCCCCCTTTACTGATACTGATGCATATGTAGCTAGTTCTGATGTAAGTCTTGCTGGGTACATTTGTACTCATGTTTGCCTATTTTATGTTTTGCAGAGAAACGTCAGTCTCGCTAGTAGTTCCGCGTGGACTTCGACGTTTAGCTTGATATCTCAGCTACGATCTTGTGCCCTCGGCAGGATCTGGTAGATAGTCAGGCTTCTCAGCCTTCTTCATTTGTAGTTGTCTGTACTCAGACAAGTTAAGCTTCCGCATGTGCTTGTTGCTTGTATGCTCTGTATGTTGGGTCATAAGACCCATGTTTGTAATATCTCGCTCCTCCGAGCCTAATGAATAAATACGTTGAGTCGTAGAGTTATGTTGTGATGCCATGTTGTATTTACACACATCGAGCATATTGTGTGTATGATTGAAATGCTTGGTATGTGTGGGATCCGACAATCTAGTTGTTTATCCTTGGAAGCCTCTCTTATGGGGAAATGTAGTCTAGTGCTTCCTTGAGCCATAGTAGTCCGCTACAGCCCGGTTCACCGGAGTCCTGCTAGCGCAACACTACTGCTCAGGACACTTGACTGGCCGGCATGTGTTTCACTTTGTTCCTCTGTCTATCCCTTCGGGGAAATTTCACGCGGTGACATCCGGAGTCCTGCCTAGCCTGCTACGGCCCAGGTTATCGGAGTCCTGTTAGCCCAGTGCTACAGCCCGGATTCACACGCTGTTGACCGACATGCTCGAAGTTGATTCATGTACGCCTGTCCCCATGGGTTAGTGCCGCTTTGGGTTCACGACTAGCCGTGTCGGCCCGGGTTCTTTGTCATATGGATGCTAGCGACACTATCATATACGTGAGCCAAAAGGCGCAAACGGTCCCGGGCCAGGTAAGGTGGCACCCGTGGAAATACCGTGCGTGAGGCCGCAAAGTGATATGATGTGTTACATGCTAGATCGGTGTGACTTAGGATTGGGGTCCTGACAGCGTTGGTATCAGAGCCTGACTGCCTGTAGGTTTACCAAGCCAAACCGGTTGAAGTTGTGTCTAGAAATGCTTTAGTTATGTAGGGGAATTGATTGTGGAAGGGAACGTAAGGCTCTTTTTACTCCTTTACCTTATGCCCTCTGTTCTGAGTCATTCTCTTCTCATTCTACGCGGGTTAAGAAACTAGGCCTTCTCATCTATCTATCAGGATGACGTGTTACTAATCCGTAGACTTATAGGATTGTTGGATTCAAGTCTTAGTTCAGTTCCTTTTACCTCCGTATGCTCATAGCTGGCCTCAGAACCTTGATATTGTAATGTTGAGTGGTCATGCCACTATTTTGCAGGATGTCTCAATTTTTTTGAGCATTTACAGCCGTTATGCTGTCCGAGTCATCCCAGGTTTCTAAGTAGTCTGATGAATTTGCAAACCCCTTCCTCCTGTTCCTGATGTCCATTTGGGCCAGATTAATCACACTAATCGGTGAGTTGAGGTACTTTGTTGCCTCGACATATATGTTGGAGCTATTACTATGACCCTAGGTGTTTTAGGGAGTCACCTAGTGATCTAGCCATGTTTTGTATCCCCAGTGTGTGATTCTGGACATTATTCTAAAAAGCATCCCGTGATGCCATGTAGTGGTAGCTATTCTATTCATGGGTTCTTGAACCCGAGATTCACCCTACTTACCTCATGTTGATAGTGTTTGATAGTTCCTTTAGGATATTAGTAACCTTGCGATAGCCCTCAGGGTCCGTGGTATTTCTTCCTTCCAAATACCATGAACCGTTAAGGCAGAAGTTCTTTGAACCAAAATATCACAATCAGAGTACTCTTGAGGAGTTCTCCATTCATAATTGTGATTTTGTCAGTTCTACCTTTCTGCATGGGTTATCCGGAAGAAACCTGTTGAACTTGATTCGACATACTAATCTATGCATCCACAACTCAGAAAGTTATATGTTCCTTTGAGTTGTCCCTCTTTAGTTGTGCATTCGTGTTATCGATGCTTATTTTTCTCGTGGTCCGTCGAGCCATTCTATTTCAGAATGACTAGGAGAAACAAACTCCAGTACCTCATCCATATCTAGGATTGGATCAAAGCAGTTGTATTCCGCAGATCAAAATGCCAATCCGGCTTTTGATTATGTTCTACCCTGAAGTATTGCCCTCTTTATGTCAGGAATATCATAGGAATTGCACAACCTCCTATGAACTCTTGATACTGTGATACTTCTCGCCATCATCATTCATTCCTCGGTCCCGGGCTGTCGCAACCGGAATGCCGACAAGTGAATCATGATGTGTGAAATCAGTACTTCGAGCAACTCATTGCTTGGTAGTAAATGGACAATATTCTCATTTTTAGCGTGTTGGTTATTGAACTACCATTCTAAGATTGATCATGCTACCTAGTCCATATTTCCGGGTGCACACGTCGACCAAGGAGTTAGGACTGTGACAATCCCTCGCTCCTTGATCATATCGTCTTGTCTGAAAAGCAAGATTGTTCTCGAGCTTAATAACATATTGGTGGTTCGTGATTTTCCGAATATCTTCTCGGAAGTATTACCCGATTGTCACCTGACCGCTATGTTGAGTTCGTGATCATGTTGGTTTTCCTCCAAACCACCCATTCTCCAAGAATCTATGTTGGATACCCTGAGCTAGTTGGTTAAGCTAAACAACAACTTGGAGAGTTGGAAGATCAAAACTTGTCCGACTTAGTTCATCACTAAGGGATATCCTTGTGTGTGTGTGTTGAAGAAAGATGATATCTTCATCGACTGATCCCCGTGACCAGCTGTTGAATCTATTATCTTGTACAAACCTTGATTTGAGTGTGGGCTATCGTGAAATCAAATCAGAACCAACGATGTTCGTAATGTTGTCTTACTTGCGTTTTTCCCTCGAGCATACACCATTATATCTTTGGTCTGACCAATACTATCACATTGTTCACATAGTGGTGGAAGTCCAGTGATATGGAAATCCCGATGAGTTGCTGTTGAGCCCATCAGCGGCATTTTGTCTCCTCCATGATTGTGTTGAACATCCAGCTAGTGTTGGAAACTTGTGTAAGCATTTTCTTCACGCCCCGTTCATGAAGTATATGTTTGGATGAAAGAAGTGACTTCCTTTAATTCACGTGCATTTGATGTAAGTTGCCGCCGTGAATTCGGAAAGTTTGTTTTGCTTCCTCTGGAATCATCCCAAGTCAGTCATGCACGTGTGAAGTACTCTATGGTCTGATAGACTTATCATCTTCATTCCATACGTATCCATAGCACACCAAGCCACTGATTGACTTGTTCAGGGAGAAGAAGTTCTCCATAAGAGCTAATCATATGACTTATGCAAGGACTTCGATATCCTTGATGATGGTTCCCAACCAGGACTCGGTAGTGTTTCATTGTAAGACCACCATGTGGTCATGCTTGTCTGGGACAGCGTGTTCACATGTGTTTAGCAGAACCAGCTCATGTTTTGGAGCTTACTACCATAGTCCATTTCCTGAGAATCTCACAAAGTCATCTCGTCGATTTGTGTTGTAAACTTTCATTTCTTTCTAAACCCGATGAGTCTGTAATATCCTGACGCTAACCAGATCTGAATCTCAGGCAGATGTGATGGTTGGGACGTTTTCCCAAGAGCTATAATATTGGTCTCTCTGTAACCCGGTAAAGTGGATGTCGTGGCCAACACACCCAGCCGGAAGACCTATTATTGTAGTATCTTGATTGAGTAAGTTGGCCACCTTCCCATGAGGATTTCGTAGGATTTACCTCCATAGTTAATCCTTACGGATTCTTGTGCTCCCGAAGTCCGATCTTTTACTTGATGTTCTATATATCAAACCATTTCTATGAATGGGATACACTAGCACATCAAGGAGAACATTAGAAGTGGAGTGCTATATGTCTCTCGGTCGATCATCCAGATTTTGTTTCCTTGGCCTCGCTAAGGTGAAATCTGAGTAAGTGTTATCTTCCTTTGCATCTGCATCACCCATCACCATTCACCATGGTGGTACATTGTGTTGTCAGGATCCTTGACACGGATATTGGTAAAACCTTGATGAATATGGAGATGCTCAAGTTCTTGAGAGCACGCGCAAGCACCAGGTTTTACCATTGGCGTTAACTGGGATTTGCTTCCAGTTTCCCCGGTTATGTTATAACCTTTTCAAACAGTGGACTCACTCTCGACTGTTGAGTTCTTCCCTAGTTACTAGAATCATTCCCAACATTTGCATTTTGTTCCCAGCTTGCACCTCAGTAGTTGTTGTTCATGATCATCTTCAAAAGTGGACTTACCATGGGTCTCATCCATTTCCGATGATAAGCAAAAATTATCCTTTGCGTTGTCCTCAACAAGGTAGTCCTCATCATCCATTCTAGTCCGAGTATGTCATTCTTTCGAACTCCTTCAAAAGATCGATTGTGATTGCCTTAGGCTGGTATAAAGAGTTTCAATGATCTATGGGTCAAAAGTAATTCTTTTTGTCACTTAAGGGAATAGCTCTACGAGTCACCTTCACTAAGGTGCCTCGTTATGGTATTATGGGCAACATAACTTCTCGCTACTTTGAAACCCCCTCACCATCTATTTAGGCATGGAATTGTTGCCCACCAAATCAAACCCTGTCGTGGTTCTTCCATCCCTCTCGATGTGTTTTGTGTCTCAACTCGAGATGTTTGAACATCTCATTCTGCGAGTTGATATTGTTTAGCTCGATCTTCGATAAGATCAATCCTAGTTGAGTTTCTTTCCGTCGTCATCGCGTGGATGAAGATCTCAAAAGCGAGGATGTCAAGATCGACATGATGCAATGAATCAACATCTTCGAGAAGGGCAATCGGATCGTGAAGATTCTTTATTGGTGTTCCCTCTGTCTTCTTACCTCACGTCTTGAATCTCAGGACGAGATTCTTGTTTAGTGGGGGTGATTTGTCACAACCCTAGAATTTGCTTGTAGCTAATTACCTAAGTGAGCATCATGCATCATGTCTAAATTCTGAAAGTTGAATTGAGGTTAGTTGAACCCTCATAAATCACTTCAAAAATAATCAACATTAAAATCTTTTCAAAGAAGTCCAAGAAAATGTTCCTCTTAGTCTCAGAAAATATTGGCAAGAGGTAAAACTTAAAACACTATTTTTGGAATCTCAGAGATATTTATTTTGGGCCTTTGAATTAAATCAATAACTATTTGCATTGGATATATATTTATTAATTAATTAATATATGTCCAATAATTCTGATCTTTGGTGAAGGGCTTTGGAATAATCCAACTAGTCCCTACAAGAATTATCAGAAGCAACAAAAATGATTTAGTGTCTAAAACTAAATCAAAACAAATTACAGAAAATGCCAAACAGAAAGAATTAGAAAAGAGAGAGAGAGAAGATCTCACCTGGCGCTCACCTGACATGGCCCAGCACGGCCCAGCCCACCAGAGCCAGGCGCCAGTCGTCTCCTTCCTTTGCCAGGAGGACGACGGCGTGGTGCATGCACAGGAGGCGAAGCCACCTCCTGCTTCCACCTCCTGCTTCCTCCCCACTCTGATTGGACGTGCCTCGAAATGCCCGAGCCCCCTGGTCCTTCCCCTCTCACACAGCTCACTCTCCCCTCCTCTCCCTCGCTCTCTCCCGCGACGGCCGACGCGGCCATGGAAGCGCGCCGTGAACCACCGCGCTCCCCGACCCCCTCTCGCCTTCCCGTGTTGCGTGGAAGCTCCGCCACTGTCGCCTACGCCTTCTGCACCGAGCCAAGCGAGCCGGGAAGCCCTGCTTCATCCTCGGTGTCGTATTGTTCAACCTCGGCCACCGGAGATCGCCACCGTCGTTCGCCACCGTCCACGCTTCCCCAAGGTCTCTGACCAGCTCTCTGGATCCGTCGTGAGCTCCTCTACCTAGCCCTCTACTTCCCGTGCTCGATTACGCCGCGTAGCCACCGCCCCTTCGATCCCGAGCGCTCCTCGCTGCCGGCCATGTCGCCGTCATGGCTACGGCCATGCAAGCACACGTTCGAGCGCACCACCGCACTCAGTGCGTCCTCAGGAGCCTAACGCACGCACTCCCTCGCCCTGCCATGAACCGTAGCCCTCTTTCCCTCTCCGCCCGAACTCCGGCGCCGCCGCGAGCTCTGCTCCGGCGAGCTTCGGCCACCCTGCGCCCTGCTGCTGCCTTTGCTCGATGTGGCAGAGCGAGGGCTTCCTCCTGGTGTCCCCAGTGTGCCAAACGGTGACCCGCACAAGAAACCCGAGCAATTCCGGCGAAACCCCGCCGCGTATTTGGTCGCCGCCGGCCAAGCTCCTGCGAGCTGACGTGGCGCTGACTTAATTAGTGCTAATGACCCTGCTAAAACTCCCAAGAGCCACTGCCATGTGGGCCCAGTGCCTGTTTAGTATAACTTAATGTTCTGTTTAGATTAGTTATTAACCCAGCTGGTCCCACACGTTAGTTTGACTTGTTGACATGGCCTTTGACCGGCCCCACACGTCAGTGAGTCATGCCAGTGGTGTGTCACTGACCAATAGACCCCACAGGTCAGGGTTGACCTGGACCGCGCCCGTTGACCGCTGACATCGCAGTGACATCATGCTGACGCAGTAACTCATTTTATGGATTTATTCTTATATAGGAAAATTCCAGAAAATTAGCAAAACTTCTAAAAATCATAGAAAATCAACCGTAACTCCAAATGAAATAAGTTATATATGAAAAATTATCAGAAAAATTCAAGGTATCCATCTGTGCCATTTTCATGCATGTTAGAACAACTTATGGCTGCTGATTAGGCCAATTCATATAAATGGAATTTAAACTCTCACATATGGAGTTTGAATTTGAACCTAGGGTTCAAACCAACTCCATTTAACATGTTGCTAGTTGCATTAGCTCAAACCATAGCATATTGACATGTCATGATCATGCATCATATTGTGCATTGCATTGATTGTGTTTCTTTCTCCTGTTGCCAGTATTTGTCCCCTCTCGATAGACGTGGTTTCGACGATGGGTTCGATGACACCGATGAAGAGCTATAATATCTTCAGAAGTGCCAGGCAAGCAAAACCCCCTTGCTCATTCCGATACAATCCCACTCTCTTGCTTCTGCTCTCTTTTACTGCATTAGGACAACAACGATTCATCTGTTACTTGTTGCGGTAGTTGAACCCCTTATCCTCTGCATGACCTGTCATTGCCACAGTAAACAGATGAAACCCACTAGCATGAGTAGGAGTTGTTTGAGCCCTGATGTGCCTACTCATTCATGCTTGTTTTCATGCCTGCTATTGCATAGAGTTGTGTCAGGTCTGATTCATCGGGAATGAATCGGAGGTGTGTGAACATGTCCTACTGTTGAGAGCTAAATGTGTGAACACGATTTGGTAAAGGTAGCGGTGAGAGGCCATGTAGGAGTACATGGTGGGTTGTCTCATTGAAGCCGTCCTCAGGAACTGAGTTCTGTGTTTATGATCCATGAAACAGTTACTACCACGCATTGGGCCCGAAACCAATGGACCCTCTCGGCTTCTTAATCACCCTAGTACTCTGTCCAGGAGTTGCAACTAGTTTCTGGTGTTTGTAGGTTATGTGTTGGCGGCCGTGTGTAGCGCTGATCCCAGGGGTGGGCTATGTTGCGGTAGATACACCGTGGACGGGCATTCCGGGCGCCCGTTTGGTGTCTCGGAACCCTGTACACATCGTTCGGGGCCGTATGTGGAAACCTCGGCCGGACTGCCTGCGGATGGAACCTGGATAGGCGATAAACCTGGACTAGAGACTTGAGTGTTTATGTAGGCCATGGCCGACACCCTCGTTGGGCTTCCGCTTGAAGGTTTCCGAGTACATGTCGTGTAAACGGCGGTAAGTGGTGAGAGCGTGTGTGAAGAAGTACACCCCTACAGGGTTAACATCATCTATTCGAATAGCCGTGTCCGCGGTAATGGACTTCTGGGTTTCCTATAATAGTTCATAGACAAGTGAAAGTGGATACTCTAAAACTCGCAAGATAAGTGTGAGTGCTATGGATGGCCTTCCCGTAGGGAGACGGGAGCGGATCCATAGTGGTGTATTGAATGGTGAATATGTGGACTTGTGTGCGCCACCTCAAAAGAGTTACTTGCTGTCATAGTTCAGGATAGCCACCGAGTCAAAGCTGGCTTGCTGCAGTCAAAGTCCACCACCCCCCTTTACTGATACTGATGCATATGTAGCTAGTTCTGATGTAAGTCTTGCTGTGTAAATTTGTACTCACGTTTGCCTATTTTATGTTTTGCAGAGAGACGTCAGTCTCGCTAGTAGTTCCGCGTGGACTTCGATGTTTAGCTTGATACCTCAGCTATGATCTTGTGCCCTTGGCAGGATCTGGTAGATAGTTAGGCTTCTCAGCCTTCTTCATTTGTAGTTGTCTGTACTCAGACAAGTTAAGCTTTCGCATGTGCTTGTTGCTTGTATGCTCTATATGTTGGGTCATAAGACCCATGTTTGTAATATCTCGCTCCTCCGAGCCTAATGAATAAATACTTTGAGTCGTAGAGTTATGTTGTGATGCCATGTTGTATTTACACATATCGAGCATATTGTGTGTATGATTGAAATGCTTGGTATGTGTGGGATCCGACAATCTAGTTGTTTATCCTTGGCAGCCTCTCTTATGGGGAAATGTAGTCTAGTGCTTCCTTGAGCCATAGTAGTCCGCTACAGCCCGGTTCACCGGAGTCCTACTAGCCCAGCAATACTGCTCAGGACACTTGACTGGCCGGCATGTGTTTCACTTCATTCTTGTGTCTGTCCCTTCGGGGAAATGTCACGCGGTGACATCCGGAGTCCTGCCTAGCCTGCTACAGCCCGGGTTACCGGAGTCCTGTTAGCCCAGTGCTACAACCCGGATTCACACGCTGTTGACCGACATGCTCGAAGTTGATTCATGTATGCCTGTCCCCATGGGTTAGTGCCGCTTTGGGTTCATGACTAGCCATGTCGGCCCGGGTTCTTTGTCATATGGATGCTAGCGACACTATCATATACGTGAGCCAAAAGGTGCAAACGGTCCCGGGCCAGGTAAGGTGGCACCCGTGGGAATACCGTGCGTGAGGCCGCAAAGTGATATGATGTGTTACATGCTAGATCGATGTGACTTAGGATCGGGGTCCTGACACTGATCATCGTAACCGTACTTTATTAGATATGGTGCGATCCATGATGTATCTTTCCGATTTACAACTATCGTTTTGGGGTTATGCATTAGAGACAGCTGCATTCACGTTAAATAGGGCACCGTCTAAATCCATAGAGATGACACTATATGAAGTGTTGTTTGGAAAGAAACCTAAGCCGTCGTTTCTTAAAGTTTGGGGTTGTGACACTTATGTCCAAAGGCTTCAGCCTGATAAGCTCGAACCCAAATCGGAGAAGTGCGTCTTCATAGGATACCCGAAGGAAACAATTTTGTACACCTTCTCCCACATATCCGAAGGCAAGATCTTTGTTGCCAAGAATGGAACATTTCTAGAGAAGGAGTTTCTCTTGAAAGAAGTGAGTGGGAGGAAAGTAGAACTTGATGAGGTAATTGTACCTTCTCTCGAATTGGAAAGTAGCTCATCATAGAAAATCGTTCCCATGATGCCTACACCAGCTAGAGAGGAAGCTAATGATGATGATGATGAAACTTCAGATCAAGTTACTACTGAACCTCGTAGGTCAACCAGAGCACGATCCGCACCAAAGTGGTACGGTAATCCTGTTCTGGAAGTCATGTTACTAGACCATGGCGAACGTACGAACTATGAAGAAGCTACAATGTGCCCAGATTCCGATAAATGGATTGAGGCCGTGAAATCTAAGATAGGATCCATGTATGAGAACAAAGTGTGTATTTTGGTGGACTTGTGTGATGATCGGCGAGCTATAGAGAATAAATGGATCTTCAAGAAGAAGACTGACGCTGATGGTAATGTTACTGTCTACAAAGCTTGAATTGCCACAAAAGGTTTTCGACAAGTTCAAGGAGTTGACTACAATGAGACTTTCTCACCCGTAGCAATGCTTAAGTCTGTCCAAATCATGTTAGCAATTGCCGAATTTTATGACTATGAAATCTGGCAAATGGACGTCAAAACTGCATTCCTTAATGGATTTCTTAAGGAAGAGTTGTATATGATGCAACCAGAAGGTTTTGTCGATCCTAAAGGTGCTAACAAAGTGTGCAAGCTCCAGTGATTCATCTATGGACTGGTGCAAGCATCTCAGAGTTGGAATATACACTTTGATGAGGTGACCAAAGCATATGGTTTTATACAGACTTTCGGAGAAGCTTGTATTTACAAGAAAGTGAGTGGGAGCTCTATATAATTTCTGATATTATATATATATGACATATTGTTGATTGGAAATGATATAGAATTTCTGGATAGCATAAAAGGATACTTGAATAAGAGTTTTTCAATGAAATTCCTTGGTGAAGCTACTTATATATTGAGCATCAAGATCTATAGGGATAGATCGAGACGCTTGCTAGGACTTTCACAAAGAACATACCTTGACAAGATTTTGTAGAACTTCAAAATGGATCAGTCAAAGAAAGGGTTCTTGCCTGTGTTGAAGGGTGTGAAGTTGAGTAAGACTCAAAACCCGACGACGACAGAATATAAAGAGAGAATGAAAGCCATTCCCTATGGCCCATTCATAGGTTCCACTACAAAAAAAATACACTTCCGTGATGATACGTGTTTGTCACAGTAGGTGGCGTTTTTTGCCATGCATGTACATCCATGATGATTTTATGACAGAATCAAGATAGTCATACATGTGCTGTCGTAGAAGTGTTCCATGACATTACCAAAATTATCATCATGGAAGTGTCCACTTCCATGATGATAAATCGCGCGTCATAGAAGTGCTTTCGTCAAGGGTGACCGACACGTGGCATCCACCGTAACGGAACGCCGTTAAGCTATCGGGTCGGGTTTTGGATCCGATAACCCGTTAACAGCCCCGACCAATGGGGATTTTCCACGTGTAAAATCATCATTGGCTGGAGGAGACACGTGTCAGGTCCGCGTTGGCTCAGGTGTCACTCATCCAATGGGCGAGACGCGCCTATGATATGTTGACACATGGACCGGCCCATCGAGTTTAAATGGGCTGGCCCAACTGAAGGCCCATAAGATTTTGCGGACCATAATGGGCTGGCCCAGCTAAAGGCCCATGAGATTTTGCGGACCATAATGGACTGGCCCAGCTAATGACCCACAAGATTTTGCAGGCCATAATGGGCCGGCCCAGGTAAAGGACCACAAGATTTTTGTGTGCCATAATGGGCCGGCGCAGATAAAGGCCCACAAGAATCTTGCAGATCATAATGGGCCAGCCCAGCTAAAGGCCCACGAGATTTCGCCGACATTAATGGGCTGGCCCAGCTGTAGGCCCACAAGATTTTGAGGACCCTAGTAGGACGGCCCATTAACTAGCTGCCATGTTTTGGGCCAAATGCCGGCCCATATTTGATCCGGTCCATTAATGGCCTGCCATGCTCCGGACCTAATAGTGGCCCATGTGAGATCCGGCCCTGTTAAAAGCCTACCACATTCTGGGCCAAATTACGGCCCAGATCAGGTCCTGCCATTTAAGAGGCTTTGGGCTCAATTATGGCCCATATCAGATTTGGCCCGTCAACTGGATACTATGATTTTGGGCCCACTTGCTAAAGGCTCACTTAGTAATTCGGCTTGATATTAGTTTTGGCCTGTTAAGGGCCTGTTTAACATTTCGGCCTTATATTAATTTTGGCCTGTTAAAAGCCCGTCATATAGTTGGGCCTAACTACGGCCCGGTTTGCATCCGGCCTGCTCGTAGTCGATATCTGATTGGGCCAAACAAGGACCGAGACAATTTTAGCATGTTAAAAGCCCATGATTTCATTCGCACAATCATGGGCCGGGGTTCATTTCGGGCTGCTGCCGGCCCGTGAGCTGTTCGGCACGTTTCAGGCCCAACCTACATTGTGATTGCATGACGGCCCGATTATGTATCGTAATTTTATGGTTTGGCCGGTTTTTTGCGAAGACATGATATATATAAAGTAAAATAACTGCAGCATCGTGAATAAGAAAAAACCTAGACTATACAATAAAGAAATTACAACATATTACATCCACTGGGCATCAAAGTTCACCACTATGATAATAAAGCACAAGCAGACAACAGATTACATACACTGGGCATCAAAGATCGCCACCAGTGCAAATAAACACGCCGACAAAATAATACAAAACCGACAGCACTTCAATAGAATTCAAGAAAGGTTAGCCCTACTGGGGAGCTGCAGCACAAGCAGCTGAGCAAGATGATGAGACTGCGCTTGTTCAACACTTATATCTTCCTCACTCTGAAAGATAAACAAGCAGACAGATGACAGTTTTTGCACATAAAAGTATCAGTGCTGACAATTCATCACATTTCTTACTGATGAATAAAGTGACACAGTTTGAAATTGCATTAACACAATATGGTATTGTTCAGGTCAAGACATGGTAGGAAATGACATTGTGAAGGAGTTGGAAGCTTCAGGACACCAATGGATTACAAATCAAGAACTCATAAGTATCAATGGTTAGTGTGCTGTCAATTTATAGTAGTAGAATGATTTAAATAATAGTAGAATGATATGACATTGTTCATAGTCAAGACATTGAAGAATATGAAATTGTGCTGTAGTGGGTAGGTTCACCACACCACTGGATTACGGATGAAGAACAGAAGCATACATGCAGTGCAAAAGAAGATCACTTGCTCTGTATAGTTTAATTTACATGGTAAGAAGAAGGAACTTGGTTGTACAACTGAAAACTTAAATTGAGAAAGGACAAACTTTTGTTTATGAACTACATAATAAACTTTAAACAAGCAATTTGATGCAAACACCAAAAATAAACAGCTGCTGCAGTCATGCCTAACCAAATATATACAACAAAGTTTGAAGGCTTGAGATGGACAAACTTACATTATTGGTGAAGACAGGCTCTATAAAGGCCTTGTCCATGCTGATGGGGGGGCAATTCAAGAAGTTTACCATAGAATCTTCTTCAAAAGCATTTCCTTTATTCTACATTTTGTTAAGAGTAAATATAGATGTGATAATATACGAAAAATGTAGAATATTTAAGATAAGATGAAGAGTGATGCTACATAACCAAGTAGCTATAAATGTAAGTGCAACGATACAGGCAGAAGGTACAGTCAAGAGCAATGCACAACTAAACTTCTTTCGTACCAACCTTATCGTAAGAGTAAATATAGATCTGATGTGTAGAAAATGGAGGGCAAAGGAAAATAAGCTGCAGAGTGATGGTACATGAACAACTACCTGTCATTATAAGTACACTGATAAAGGACAACATGTACTTACAAGACCAATGTAGAGCTAAAAAACATTGGCATTGGATATATTCTACACTAATGTAGCCATTCATACAGATCAGATAATTTGGAGCGAACAATTGATAAGCAAGCTATCATGCATACTCCTGTCACATAATGAACCAGGTATGTATGCAAGTACAGTGATACAGGACAACAGGTACTAACAAGAGCAAAGCAGTGGGCAGCATATTTGCGATATCCTGTCGTTCTTGTCAAACCGGAATTCTTCTTCGAGCAGATTTCCTGCAAAAAAGATCCGTAAGGCACATGCGGAAATGTAGAAGTTCAAATTGTCATGTGATTTCATAGAAAATACCTCATCCTGGGAACAAGAACAGTGCATAACAAGGTTTTTCCATTCAATGTCTTCTAAATTTAGCACGGGAGACTTCACCAGAAATTCATTTATAGACTTGCCATCAAAGTGTGATTTCCTCAGGTAACACCGATACTGCTGCAATGCTTCCTTGAAAAGCACAAGCAAGCTTTGCTCGTCATGACTATCCAGATTGACCCTCACCTAGTTACAACAATGTAATGTAAATCATTGATGTGTTCAATCAGCAGAAAACAAGAAAATAATAACCATGAATAATAGCACTTACACGTAAGTTGGACAGGAAGATGTGAAAATGGTGTTTGTCTTCACAATAATCTTCCCATGATGGGAATATATGCACGTAGTCCCTAACAACATTGAAAGCATTGTCCTTTAAACTGGGAATAAATGGAATGGGGTTCCAATCTGCAAGAATTGGTCATCTCTGCAGTTGGGATAGGTCTTCGGCCGGTGGACTTGCTGTACTTTTTGCTAGAGTGGGATTTTTCTGTGGTACAACTGGTGCTATGGCAAATGTAATCGGTATACCTTTTGCTGGAGTGCAGGTCCTGTGTGGTGGGGCTAGTGGTGTGGCCAGTGAAGTATGGGTACAGTCTGCTAGAGTCGGTCCTACGTTTTGTGTCACTGGTTGTACAGCCAATATAAGTGGGGTGCTGTCTGATTTCTCCGGCACCACCACGTTTCTCAAGGACTTTGCTGGTGCTCCTTCAGGTTTGGCAATCACCCTCTTCCTTTTTGATTTCTGATGCACAAGAACAACATTTGAGTGGAAAAACATGGTATGATGGCAGATGGAATATGTATTGATAATGGATGGCCATGGCATCTCGACATATATGATGAGTAAACTAAGAAGATGGTGGTGCAACAAAGTAGAAGAAATGCAAGACAACTTATGCAAGATACCCGCAATCAATAAAACATTGTCAAATTAGAACAGGCACCTTGATGGGTGAACAGGGCATGTCATCTGCCTTTGACTCCTCGAGGTTAGAATAGTCATTAGGATCATATTCTGAACAAGAATCAACAGGTGGGGAGCGTATGAGTTGCATTGCATCCAGAATGGCACTCAATGCCTTGGTGCCAATTTTCAGTATTTTGCTTCAAGAGTGGACTGCTGCTAGTGCGACACAAAGCAGCTACACAGATCATAGTGTAGATATAATGGGAAAACCTTAAGCATCAGAGTAAAATCAGCAAAGTGGAACTTGCTGGAATATATGTGCTAGTATTGCCGGTATGGCTAGAAAGGCTTCGGATACCAACTCTCTTCAAGTGAAGGTGCGGTACTGTTAATATCAGTGTAACTCTCAAAGGCGACACAACTCCTCGCATTTCCTTGCTATTCTTATAGGATTCAAGTGGGTAGGCCACTACAAATCCTATTCCTATGTTTACAAGATACTACGAATCAAAGAGGCTCAAATTGTCCATCACAACCGACTGTATAGACCTCTACATTGCAAATGTCCGTGCTCATCTTCAGTACAAGGAACATACTATACTACTATCATACTCCCTCCGTTCCAAAATATAAGTCTTGGTAGAGATTTCCACTATGGATCACATACAGATGTATCCAGATACATTTTAGAGTGTAGATTCACTCATTTTGCTCCATATGTAGTCCATGGTGGAATCTATACAAAGAATTGTATTTAGGAACGGAGAGAGTACATGTTAAAGAAGAACGGAAGAGGAACATGGTAAAGAAGAAGAAGCAGATTTTGGATAATAAAATGTTGGTTGCGCAGTGCCCACACATGATGAACCAGAGCGCATTAAGAATGCAACTCCTAGCTATCTCTCGACCATTTCAGGAGGTTGGATGAAGATCCTACGTCTCCTAACCCTTCTTCTTCCTCGTCTCTGATTCTTCCCATACAGAACACCGCACGGGCCGCCGGCCGGACTACCGGCCCCCACCGCTTGTGTTCCTCCGCCACCCCCACCACCGCCCCAACCCCCACCTGCATCGAGTTTTCTTCGTTCAGCGAGGCCCCACAACCACCCGAGCCCCTTCAATCGCACCAGCGAACTCCGGCGAGCTCTGAAAATTCGACTGACCCAATTTTGAAATTTAGTCTACTGTGATTTAACTAGTGTGGAATATAAAAGGGGAAAACCATAAGCATTGGGAGTATAGTGTTGAGCGTGCCATGGCGGATCAGAAGGTGAAAACCGGACAAAGGCAACTTCGCAACCAAGACAAGAAATCAAAGTAAAGCAGTGGTGATCTATTTTCTTGCTGCGATAAATAAGTTGAGCAGATACGAAAGAGTACCGCCTCTGGTGCGGCGCCGTGTACGCATCTGCTGAGAATTTGATGGTGTTGCGGTAGCGATGGATGTCGGCGGTGTGGAAGCACATCTAGTAGGGTAGACGGTGGCAGCGAGGCGTGGTGGACGAGACGGTCGTAGGAGTGGCGCTGGCAAGGTGGACGACGACGGGGATGAAGAGAGAGGAGGAGATGCAAGGTTCCCTGTTCGAAGCCGTGGATGAGAGAGGTCGATCTCTTGTAATGGACGGCGGCATCGGCGTATCAGCTTCGGCATGGTGGAGGAGGACGGCGGTGGATGGGGTGGCGGACGGTGGCAGACGGACGAGGGTGGGGTGGAGAGGGTGTTTTGGCGCCCATGGAGTACGAATGGGGAAAAGGGAGGTAGAGAGGAAGGGGGAACCATGTATTCATGGCGCGCTTCTCTCAAATGCGAGGAAATTTACAAACTTATCCCCCGTTTCAAATTTCTACTACATCACAGCAACATTAGTCGGTTGGGGATAGGACAGTAATCTCGCATACACCAAATATTTGCCGACGAGAGTTTGTTTTTGGCACCCACCGCGTATGAATATGAATCGGGGAGGGAGTTGATTTTGGCCGAGGACACACTGTGTTTTGGCGCCCACCATGTATGAATTCAGGTGAGAGGCGGTTACGTCATGTTTGGGTGAAATTACAAACCTACCCCTATCGAAACCTATAGAAATCCAGCAGATAGGCTTTGCGTGGCAGGGATAGGCAGTAGTTATTTCCATCTCGCAGATTTTAGTTTCGGGCGGTTACTGCGACTTTCCCCGCTTCGTTCAAATTTTGTAGAGTGCACGTTTACCGTGCCAACTCAATTTGAATCCCGTTTGTATTCTATTTTTTTCGGGCGGGATCCATTTTCAATTGGAATTACATTCTATATACATCATTTTCATATATATACTTCCAAAAGCACAACAAAGAATTCTGCTCCTTTATATGTATAATATGATATACAAATACAACGATCTCGAAATCTTAAGGTTGAATTCAAAAAAATTTAACCAAATATGTTCTACTAAAATGTATGGATCAGTAATATCTACATATTAAATAACATAGATGTGCGTGAATTCATATGAGTATGCATGTTTGATAGATCAATTTTGGTTCGAGTATGGATTCCATGTATCATCATCTCGAATTCAAATATTTGAATCCCTTTTTTGTTCACTCCTTTCATGCCCATCTCTCTCGCATGCATGCTCCTTCAGGTAGCTATCACTCTCTTTTCTCCAGCTCACCTGCATGCTCACTTCATGTTTCTCCTATCCTCGCAAACATGGTCTCTCGACGTCTCCCTTGAGAAGTGTCACACTCTCCCTATCATTATACATTACACGGTTTTCATTATCTCTCACGTCTCTACTGTTCTGTGGTATCACTCGGTACCTAAGCTTTCTTTTTCACCGCCAAACACACAGTCTCCACTCGTCTTTCACTTTGTCTTTCTCTCTATGGGATTCTCTCACACACCCTATATGTCTCTACATATGACTCATACCACTAAAATTACTCTCTCTCTCTCTCTCCTGTAGACACAACATTTGTTGCGGTCTCCTTTTCGTCTCCATCCCAGACTGACATTATTCATTTGTTTACCGATCAGACAACCCCAACTACCGTCTCCTCTCTCTCATAGACACACACACACACACAACTCCTGCTTCCACTCCCCTTCTCGACTACCGTCTCTCTCTCACACACACAAAACTCTTGCTTTCGCACCCCGACTCGTATTTCTCTCACAAACATTTATCAACTAGCTAGCCTCTAGATAGGTTTATACACCCGCACACTCGTGCTTCCACCATCGCATACACGTCTCTCTCCCGCTCCTTGTATCTATGTAGATTTTTCTTCCCATCTTGAGACACGCCCTCTCGATCGTCCACACACACTATCGCCTCATTTTAAGCTGATACATATCGCGCACACACACACTCCTTGTGTCTTTTTCACACATGCACTCCGTCCTCCTCCACTCTCCCTCTCTCTCACACACACATGGGCTTTTTGTAACAACTAGCAAGATGCCCATGCGTTGCACGGGACATCAAGATGCATTTGTATGAGTAGTTTATCTTGTGGGGGAAAAGGATGAATGAGGGAAGGCCTTATTTGCAAATGTGGAGAGGGGCGTGGGTATCTTTTTGCAAAATTGCCATAGTTTCCTTCCTATCCGTTAGATATAGATCAGACGGCCTATATTGCAGGATGGCAGGCACACGATCATCACCGACAATGCTTTTTATAAGAGTAGGGATAAAAAATAGAGTTGGTGATGATGGTGGGCCTGCCATCCTGCAATGTAGGTCGTCCAATTTATATCTGACGGATAGGAAGGAAAATATGGCAATTTACCCACACTCTTCACCATATTTGCATATAAGGCCTTCCCTCGTTCATCCTTTTCTCCCACAAGATCTTGATGTTCCGTGCAACGCACGGGCATCTTGCTAGTAAGAGTAGAAATTAGACATATACCACTTCTCGAATCTTGAAACCAACAACATTCCTCCCTTATCTCATCAAAACCGCCAAAGGAATATATTTTGAGTGAAACACAACATATTTTTAGTGATATACGTATTTCAAAATTGGTGAATATGTATTAATCTACTTTGATCACGTGGCAACGCATTGGCACATTGCTAGTAGTTATTATAATTTTTTGGACACTAGACAAACGGATGAGTACATATACGAAGAGAAGAGGCGCACGCACGCGGTCGGACTCTCGCTGTCTCGCACACATGAGTGTTACGTAAAGGCGACGTTAACAAATAAACCCTAAAACCCTAGGTGCACGATTGCTGCATTCGCGGGTACCGGGTACGTGGTGGAGCACCTTTGTAGGAGTTGATGGTCGGGACCACAGGTGAATGACTTGGAGCGCGGTGGCTCGCCAGTTGCCACAGATCGAGTAGCCACATTTAAAATATCGTTTTTTTAGCGGGGTTAAGAGTTCCAATTTCAATGGCGCGTTATAAGTAGTAAGTAGTTTTTAGAACGATTGGTATGGAGAGAAAATGGAATTCATAGTACTACGTACCACCTTGGCGTATGGTTGTATGGTTTTTTTTGTGATGGAGGTTGTATGGGTTTATGTTGCGAGATGTTGACCTTGGTAGTTCTAGGGCAAATACTATGGTTTAGATTTAGATGCTGGTTTTCAGTAATGAAAATCGGAAGGGGAAACCCTTCTTTGATTAAAAAAAACTACTACCTCCATTCTGGTTTACTAGTCCCCATCGTACTTTGGGTCAAAGTTTGTCCACAAATTTTACTTGTAAAATTTGAATGGAAAACGAGATGCAAGCATGAACACTAGTTACTCTAACCCCCCTCTAACCCCCCCTCTCTTCTTTAATTCTTTGCCACATCAGCATGTTTGCTATTCCTGTGTGCATGATACCAGCTAAGATACCACCATTATTGCCAGCCTTAATCATCGCATGCAATAATTTAGTGCACCTTGAAATATGAACATGTGTGGGGCGTGTATGTTTTTAATGACTTGAGACTATACCTAGCCCGGCATGCAAGATGACTTATTATGCACCGTTCCCCATACTTGCAGGAAGCCCGTTCGTCTCCAAATCTTTTCCTCTCCATGTGTGGAAACAATATGCCTGCCAAACTCTCCTTCTCCCTCCGGCAGTCCCACCACTCCACCCCGTGTGACAAAATCCGCATGCATGACTCTCCTCCCCCCACGCTCGTCCAATCCGTTGTGACCAGCAATATTTCCACCCCTTCGCTCCCCCGTAATTTACTCCAACAAATATGCCCACATAGCTGTTACTTAACTCCAGGTGCATTGGGTCACTGACATATGGGCCCAACAGGGGTCTGGCCCACATGTCAGTGACACAACTGGACCTGCAGTTAAGTCAGTGCAGCTCAGTCCATATCTTACATAGGTGTGCCATTGCTCGCTATAAATAATGCGCCTCCCACGACATCGCTATCTCCTCCCCCTCACATTCACGTTAATCACTGTCTCCTCCCCCTCCCTCTCACGTCGACCACCATGGCATCGCCCCTCCCAAGCCCTAGGAGCCCCTCGTTGCACCGCGCGGATGGTCACGCGTCGAAGTTCCGTTCCTCGCTGCCACTAGTCGAGGAGGACGTGTCGGTGTTCCGCTCCTCGCCGCTACGCGACGCGTTGCCGTTCCGTTCCTCGCCGCCACTAGTCGAGGAGGACGCATCGGCTTTCCACTCCTCGCCGCGACGCGATGCGTCGCTATTTCGTTCCTCGCCGCCACTAGTCGAGGAGGACGTGTCGGTGTTCCGCTCCTCGCCGTGACGCATCGAGGTGGACGCGTCGGTGTTCCCAATCTCGCCAGCATGCGCGCCGGAGGATGCGTCGGCTCCTCGCTACAAGGAGAACGCCGCGCAGCCCGCCGAGCCCCCTAGCCTTGAGGAGCTTTGGAAAGAAATGGATGTCGCCTTGTGGGAGGCTTTGCCTCCAGCAGAGCGCGCCAAAAATAGAGGCAGAGAAGAAGGCCGAGGAAGAGAAGCGCACCACGGAACAAGCTGCCTGGGAGTCCTATGTCGCATCCGAGAGAGTCAGGCGATTGGCTCTTTGGCAGAAGGCTCATGCGAGGGCCGTGAGGGTGGCGGAGGACGCCCGTGTCGACGCCCGGAGTGCAGTCGGGCCCAAGCAGCTCATCTACGCTTGTCGGTACGTGGACCGGGTGCACGCTTCCAGCGAGGAGGAGTACCTGTTGGCGCCGGATAACCACACCGATGAGATCGCGCTCGCCCGCCGGCAAGCCGGCAATCAGCACCTCGCGAGTTGCGAGGCTGAGGAAGAGGCGTTGTGTCGGCGCGCTGGGAAACGGCCGCGCACCAGGGCACTCATGGCGCGCCGCAAGTGCTCCTTCGAGCGTCGTGGCTTTTAGGAGGAGTATATTTTTTGTTTTGTAAGGCGATCTCATTAGTTTTGGGACGCAAATGATAAATCCCGAACGTTCATGAATTTTTAGCGTCCTTAATTAAGTATGTAAAAGGGAAAGTTTGGAAACCTTGTGTATTCGTACGCATTTTGCAAGTACGTGCATATAGCACAAACTTTACTATATACTATCGCACTACACGTCTCTCTCGATATATGCTTGCAGACTGTGCTACTCCCTCCGTCCAGGTCAATAAGTCATCTTTAGTTGTGCACCGTGACCAAGAAGGATGGAAGATTTATACACCTAGACGGAGGAAGTACTACTATTACTTATGTACATGCAAATGCACGCTTTAACATTACGATGCGGTTTTTGTAAAAGTAGAAAAACAACACTAGTCAAGCTTGTGAAACGATTCAATGCAAAACAAATGCAAAAATGCTCGTTTGATTATTTACTTTTAGCTTCCTTCTCTGTGGTTATTTCTCTGTCGTACTTTGTACGGAGTATCTCAGTGGTTGGAAAGGCATGCAAATTCCCAAACCGCTTCCTACACCCTGTATCGAATTTTTTGCCTAACAAGTTGTGCCGTGCAATTGGAATTCAAACTTGAGTACTACTACTAGTAGGAGTACCAGGGGCCAGTTCTTTTAGGCTTCTAGATTAGTAATCCCATAACTAGTACCTCCGTCCTGGTTTATTGGTCCCCATTGTAATCTGTGTCAAATTTTGATCATTAATTTTACTAATGAAATGTTAGTGCATGTCACATGCACTACTCCATCTGTCTAGGTGAGTAAGTCATCTTAGAGCAAGGTTAATAGTAAAGCCTACTGCCAGCTCTATAGTAGAGCCATGTCACATGTAGCCTGTATTTGAAAAAGTTCATACAGTAGAATGGCCGTAGTGTTGGCTATACATTAATGCATGCATGCTGTGCTAGGCAAAGGAAAGTGACAGGATTGGCTGGGGGGAGCTGAACGCCGGCCGTAGCGCTCGCATGGGCTGCATGCAGGCTTCTTTTCCTCGTTGCTTGTGCTATCGCCCGGCAACTCACGAAGCGCCCGCTTGGTCCTTTCTTCTCACTTCTCTCTCCTCCAGCTATGATTTTGCTGATGTGGAAGATGCTATAGCCTGCTGACTAGTCTCTATTGTACTTGCTCTTAGGCTGTGCACCGTGACCAAGAAGGAGGAGAAAACGAGAAACGTTAATGTTTATTTGCTAATTAATAGTATTGCATGCAATGAACTAACCACTGCATGTCGTGTTTGATATCTCAAGTCATTAAAAGCATGCACACTCTTTATCTCTTATTGGTTGATATGTCAAGAAACAAGAAACGAGGTAGAAGTTAATGCACCGCGCCTAAGTGTTTTGGGATTATTTGGTTTTTGTAAGATGACTTACACACCTAGACGGAGGGATTAGAATGGTGAGGAATAAACCAGTTAAATCTTTGGTCAAAATTTAGCACAAATTACAATGGTGAGGAATAAACCAGGACGGAGTAGTGGTTTAGAAGCCCAAATAAATGAGTGAGGCGCCTTATTGTTACTCTCCACTGTGACTAGTCTTGTGGGAAAAGCTGGAGAAGCCGCCAAAAGAACTGGCCCTCGGAGTAGTAGCTAGGGATCGAGTGTGCGAGATGAACTGGAGAAAGTAAATGCAAAGAGATGAAATGCAAAAAAGACGGAGGGATGTGATGGTTGCTTGTTCGTTTATTTTACCAGCCCACTTATTACTGGGAGTGGTTGGGTTTTGTGATATGACGGCTTTACTGCCGCACCACTAGCAGGGTGAGAGGTGAGACTCTCGTGCAGTGCCGCCCTCTACACTTGTACTACATCGGTCGTGATTTATTAGTCCGCCCATTGAATTTGACTGAAGATTTAGCTGACAAAATTTTAGTGCATGTCAACAAAAACTATACCGTTGGATTCGTATTTGAACATAGTTTTGAATGATATAATTTTAGGTGACAT
Source organism: Triticum urartu (assembly GCF_003073215.2). NCBI lineage: Eukaryota > Viridiplantae > Streptophyta > Magnoliopsida > Poales > Poaceae > Triticum > Triticum urartu. The sequence continues at coordinate 237,505,604 of NC_053026.1, forward strand.
GCATCAGCATTTATCTGACTATATATAATGTCAGTTCAATTTTTGGTCGCACTAATCTATAGTAGTAAGGTGCCCGTGCGTTGCACCGAAGAGTGAAATGCATTGATCGGGGAGTTGTTTATTTTGACAAAGGATGTGGAGGTCATCTCATGTGTAACGGGTATCGATAGGTTCCTTCGGATATTATTTCATCTCTAGAGCTCATAAACATCCGGGTGAAATAGATAAAAAAGTATCTTTTGCAAACAAAAGCGTTCAACTGTTCAACCTGCATCCAAAACTTGTGAAGAAATAACACTTATTGTGCTTTGCAAGAAATGATCTTTTCTATACTATCTATACTACTACTACTATATAGTATACGAGTCCTGGATTGCACCTAGAGCATCAATCCTAGCCACTCATCTCCTAAATCTAATGGCTGATATTGGAGGGATTCACAGTGAACAGTGCCTGCAGCTGAACCTACTTGGTTCTGGAACCATCGCTGCGCCGTGTCATACCTTCCCGAAAAGAAGACCTATGCCTCCTCTACAATGCTGCAATTGTCAGGTTGTGATGAGTAAAAAAAAGAGTTGGTTGTGAGCCGATGTGAGATGGTCTGGAGGAGAAACTAAAGTTGAAGTAAACAATTTGTGGGTTCCACCACGTACTTTTTTTATATTCTTCAGAAATTTCAGGATGACCACAGGCAGTAGTTGCATTTTGTACTACCAATTAGTAAATTTCTAAACTCTATTTCGTGTGCATCAACAATATTTTTTTCCTCGGAATTCATTTTTCAAAGTATTTTTTTGGTGGAATCACACCATACTGTTAAGATGTGCATTGCACGTGCATACACACTAGTAAGAATTAGTTTTTGAGTATCGATTGTTATACATGTTGGCTACAGATGACATGGCACTTTCTTATAGTCAACAGTTGGCTATACTATTAAGTAATATTAACCATGCTCTTATACACCTAGACGGAGGGATTAAATCAGGATGACTTGCAAGCGGGCAGAGGGGATGTAAGAAATGGTTCATCGTAAGTCTTTCACCAGTATTGTAGTAAAAATTCATACATGGAAGATTCTAGACTAAACCATAAACAGATACACTTTTATTCATGCGCGATACTCCAATAGAGCAAGATCCTGCATGGAAGTCTCCACATGCTTAGACAGCGGATTACATTGAGCAAAGACTAATGATCAACATTTAACTTAATAATGCGTATGTCCAGGTGAACCTCCTTGGAGTCCCCGTGCACCGCGTAGGCGGGTAAAGGATGCCATGGGTTTTCCAAGTCCACATTGGTGGGATAGTCCCAGCTCCCGAGAGTCCAAGTTCGTTCGATGAGGCCGGTGTCGCCACCCACGCAGCCCGGAGTGGTAGTAACACTCACCACGCACCCGTACATCGGCCTCGTGTCAGTGTCAGCGTCAGCGGCGTCGCCCCTGACGCACATTATAGAGACGGGGCGGCAACCTGCGTGGGCCTCGCCGGTGCCCACGATCAAGTGGAAGACGCTGTCGTCCTCCTCCGAGACAAGCAGGCGGCGGTGATCCTCCAGCGACTCCGGCATGGTGAACGGGTAGCACGTCTCATACTTGATGTTCTCCACCAAGGGCCAGTAGTGACCGCTGCACGCATCCGTGAGGTGATGCACCACGTCCGCCGGCGAGCCACAAAACGGCATCGGTCACTCATAGAAGTGGACGAAGGGCTCCTTGGAGGCATCGACCAGGCCGTCCATGAAACGGGAGTGGCTGTAGGGGACGTTGCACCAGTTGAATATATGAGCAAGTTACTATGAGATTTAATCTGAATAAGCACAAAATTAATCATGACGGCTGTAATAGAGATGTAACTAATCATGTGGACTAGCATAGTAGTAGGATACAAAGTAGAAACATGAATTCTACCACAATTTCGAACATGAAGGACAGAAACACATACGGTGCAATGGGAGCAGCACCATTGGCGTTGAGGTTGTCGCCCATGTCCAAACACCACGTAGACATGGGCCCTGTTTGGATATTCTAACTCAGTTAGAGGTTAGAGTTAGATTCTAACCTTGAACTAGCTCTGAAATAACTCTAACCAAAAAGATGTTTGGATGGCAGGGTTAGATGGAGCGCAGATACGGTGAGGCGCCTTCATGGGAGGTGTGAGAGGGAGGGAGGAAGAGGACGAGATTCCTTCATGGTCTTTGAGTACGGTTCGTAGTCGTTCCACGCTCAGGCATTGAAGTTTGTAACTATTTTACATTAGAACATACTACTCCTCCGGTGCTAGTAGTAGAGCAGAGTCCTACTCTACTACTCTACTCAAGCAAGTTAGGGCATAGCACTGTAGGGAGTACCAGTACTGTGATCACTCAAGCAAGTTGTCTGGCATCGACATGACCCTACGCTGCTGGTATGTGTCTCATAAGTCAAGCGGCGTGCTGTAGTCATCATCAGCTGTCAACTTCCCGCAGCACATATTCGCTTCTCCATCTTTGTCCGCACATAATCTCGTCCAATCTCCATCCCCGCTAAGGCGCCTCCCCCCCTCATCCGAAACCCAAGCACTAACAATGGCAGAACTGAGCAGCGTCCGTCAAAAGGGTGACTGGAATTCGCTCCCCACAGAGGTAATCAAGCTCACTGTTTCGTGTGTGGACAATCTCAGTACCATGAAAGGATCATGATGGCAGCGCGGTTTCGTTCATCAGGAAAAACTGTGTGTACACAGCGTACCATGCGTCTCTACATGCACCATACCCTGATATGTGCCGCCATGCTCTGTAGCCCAAAGTAGGAGAGAGGGTCGCAAGTATCAGACTTCGACCTGCTGGCTGGAGTTTCCCCCGTCAGGCACCCATCTGGTTCAAGCCGTCAGCCAATCTCCACAGCTTAATAAATAGTAACGTCTAACTGAGCCAGTTAGTTAGATGCGTACACTTGGTGTAGTAGGATCTTTATTTAGTTTGATGCATACATTTGTTCTTTTTTGTAGCCCTTTTGTAATGATGGCTGATGTTTGGTTTGGAAGAGAGAGCTGTGTCTTCACTCTTCTGGCCTGCTTACTGCTTCTGTTGCACCCCCAGCCCTTGTTGCTGCTGCTGCTGTTTTCAATGTACAATCAGTAGTATATTTCGTCTGTTGGTTGAATAAATATGTTATTAGCACGACAAACACAACGTTTTGGAAGTCGTTGCACGGTTCGATCATTTAGTGCCCCGTACTGTATGTAGCGCATACTATTTTTCGTACAGAACACAGTTTCCACTTGTTGATAACATGCAACCCACTGATGAAGGCCCAATAGAGAAGCCCATAATTAACTTGAAGGGAGGCTCTCACATGAATCCGGCCCAGGTACATGCTCATGGTCCCCTAAACATAAATAAGTAAATAAATAAATAAAGCTAAATGCTCATGCACCAGTTCTTTGGGAAAATAGGTAGCCTAGTATTTCTTTTTGAAGAATGCCCAAGCTAGGCCTTTTTGTTTTCTCCGAATTACTGGGCTGCAAATCTTTCAAGACGAGGACGGGTGCATTCCGGCCTGGCTTAAGAGTATGGTCAATGTCTGTTAAAAGTAATATCAAAAGGGGTTGAAAATTCTAAAAAAATTATAGCAAATGGGATATAAGTTTCTTTTTTTGTTTTTGTTCTTCACTGATATCTTATACGTATTTCATTGGATTTAACATGACATAGTACTAATTTATTTTTAAATTTGTTTTAGTATGGCTATTAATTTTTGGATTAAGAATATTTCGTTTCCCAGCAAAAATTTGCGAATTTTCAAAATTTCCAACATATTTAGTTAATATTTTGACCCTGGTACTGACCAGAAAATGGCTATCAATTCTAAAAATGGAAAACGGGATGCAATAAATTCCATATGAATTAGAAAATGAGTAAAAATTATAAAAATAATAGCAAATGGGCTTTACACACCACAGATTTCGAGGTTGACTTGTTTACGCAAGGCTTTATCAGTGAACACACGATTCTAGCAGTAGTGACTGTTGGATGTCCATCCAACGGTCGACGTGCTTCTTCAATCTCTGATCTTCCTGCTCCAGCCGCCTAAACTAGCGCCGACGGGACTGCCTGCTCCCTCCTCTTTTGGCCCGTTGTGATGCTGCACAGGCTTCCCTGGCCCACCCTACTCCCTCCGCTGGCCTGGCCGCACACTATCAACTACTTCCTTATTACGCGAAAAAATATTCCTCCCACTGACATATGGGGTGCACTGGTTGGGAGGCTGACTTGTGGGCCTACTAAGTTGACGCGTATGCAGGGCTTGTCAACTTAGTCAACAAACGATTCTAACAGCAGTAACCGTTGGATTTGAATCGAACGGTCCTGCTGCTTCTTCAATCGCTGCTCTTCTTGCACCAGCCACCCAAACCAGCGCCGGGGAGACCGCCTGCTCCTGCCTCCAGTGGCCGGCTGTGCTACCGTTGAGGCCTGATCGCCCCCTTCTACTCCCACCGCTAGCCAGGCCCTGCGGCGACGGCTGCCTCACACCGCAGCCGAACCAGTGAACCCTGGTACTCCTCTCCGCGTGGGCATCCACTGCCGCGTCTTCCCCGGCTCCGCGTCATCCCCTTCCTAGGCCTCGCCGTCGTCCACTGCCTTGGTGCTCTCGGCGCGGCGTGGTCAACGTGGTCAACGACATTCCATCGGAAGAGTACTGTACATGGAGAGGCTGACAGCTGGGTCCACAGCCATAGCCTAGTTTTTTGTGATTTGCCAAGTAAGTTGCTTTGTCAGGCCTGTTGGGCTGCAAATCTTTCAAGACGAGGAGAGCTTTCATTCGGCTGGCCGAGAAAATGGCCCATCAGTAATGAGAAATGGGTTGTACATTTTTAGAAAACGTCAAACCGATAGTTAGTTTCAAATATCTTTTTTCATTTAGAGATTTTAAATTACATTAATTTTTATGCGTGGAGAATTTGTTGGATTTTATATTGATATACATTTATTTTTAAAATCAGTCCAAATGTGAGTCAAAATTTCGGGATTAAAAATAGTTCGGACCGCACCGAGATATGCAAAATTTCGTATAATTTTTTAACCGTGGCCACAATATGGGCTGTAATAATAACAAAAAGAATATGGGCTCCAAAAAACCTTAATAATTAGCAAATGGGCTGTAAATTATTAGAAATAATGGAAGATGGGTTGTATGCTGTTTTCCACAGATTTGAGGCTTTCTTAAAAAAAGGTTGACGCACAAGCAGTGACTGTTGGATGGCCATCTAATGGCCGTCGTGCTTCTTCAATCTATGCTCTTCCCGCTCCAGCCGCTCAAACAAGCGCCGGCGGGACTTCCCGCTCCCTCCTCCCCGCGACCGGCTCTGCTGCCGCGCAGGCCAAACCGCCCCACCGTACTCCCATCACTGGCCTAGCCATCCCTCTACTCACACACACCTGCTGTTATTCTCCAGCAATGGCAGACGAACAAGTAAATCCTCATACAGTCGTACTCCCCTCCACGTGGGAAACAATTGCCGAGTCTTCCCTGCCTCCGTGTCGTTCCCTTCCTAGGCCTCGCCGTCGTCCACCGCCCTGGCGCTCTCGGCGCGGCCCGGTCAACGTGGTCAATGACCGACATGCATCTAAATTGGACTGTACGTGGAGAGGCCGGCAGCTGGGTCCACGGCCGCATGAAAGGAAATGCCTCCTTATTACGCGCAAAATAATGATTCCTCCACCTGACATCAGGGACCCACCGAAAGGGCCTCTATATTTCACGAAAAAATGTTACCGCCGCTGACAGCTCGGATCCACCAGCTATATCTTCGCACGCAAGGAAGTGCCTCCTTATTACGCACAAAAAAATGAATACTCCCCCTGTTAGCTGGGACCCAGTATAGTGGCAGGCTGACTTGTGGGCCTCTTAAGTTGACGGGGACGGAGGGCTTTGTCAACTTAGTCAATATGCACGATTCTAGCTCTAGTGACCGTACGATGTCCATCCAATGGCTGTAGTGCTTCTTCAACCTCTGGTCTTCTTGCTCCAGCTGCCCAAACCAGCGTCGGTCGTGCCTCGTGCTCCTGCCTCCCGTGGCCGGCTGCGATGCGGCAGAGGCCTCACCGCCCCCTACTACTCCCACCGCTGGCCAGGCCATCCCTCTACTCACCCACACCCCTTGTTATTCTGCGGCGACGGCAGCCTCACACCGCAGCGAACCAGTGAACCCTCGTCCTCCTCTACGCATGGGCATCCACTGCCGCGTCTTCCCCGGCTCTGCATCGTCTCCTTCCTAGGCCTCGCCGTCGTCCACCGCCCTGGTGCTCTCGGCGTGGCGTGGTCAACGTGGTCAAGGAACGGCTTCCATCGGACGTGGACTGTACGTGGAGAGGCTGACTGCTGGTTCCATGGCCGCAGCAAGGAAGTGCCTCCTTATTACGCAGAAAATAATGATTCCTCCACCTGACAGCTGGGACCCACCAGACGGGCCACTGTATTTCGCGAAAAAAAACGTTTCCCTCTGACTGCTGGGACCCACCAGCTACATCTTCGCACGCAAGGAAGTGCGTCCGGGCAAAAAAAAAACGATTCGCCCCCTGACTACTTGGACCCACCAGCTACATCTTCGAAGGCAAGGAAGTGTCTGACAGTCGGGACCCACCTGGTCGAAGCATACGTAGCGTTGTCATTCTGGTCGCGAACGTGTACGTACATATATACTGGTGGATGTAGAGGCACGCACGTGTTGTAGTAGAGGAGCGTACGTGTCGTAGTAGAGGAGCGCACGTAGCATGTACACGTACGTACAGCGGCCAGGGTGCAAGAAACAAAATACGGCCACGTATGTGTACATACGGGCGGGGTCTCGAACGCCTACTCGCGCATACGTGCGGCCAGGGCTCGTGTACATGGCTGGGTCGGAACGGAGAAACAACATCGTCATCGTGTTCATGGGAAGGAAACGGAATGCGTCGTGTTCATGGGGAGGCAACAGAATGAGTCGTGTTCATCAGGAGGCAACGGAACACGTGGGAGCCAACCAGCTGGGTTGGAACGGAATGCGTGGTCGTGTTCATTGGGAGGGCATGGACGGAACATGCAATGGAAACGAGGCCTTAACGGGGTCATGTTGATCGCGAGGGGTGTGGTGTACCGCAAAACAGAGGAAACGGACCTCCTACGGTCGAAACGGGGGTCCTGTTCATTGGGAGGGGTGTGGCGTACCGCAAAACAGGACTCCACGAGATACTGCTCATCTCCACCGTCGACCTCCTCCAGCCTCCACGGGCTACCGTCGACCTCCTCCAGCCTCCACGGGCTCATGTTCATCCAGCCTCCACCGCGCGCTACTCCACCGGCTACTGTTCAACCACACCTCCACGGGCACCCCTCCACTGTCTACTGTTCATCCAGCCCTCCACACCACGAGGTCCTTTTCAACCACCCCTCCACGGGCACCCCTCCACCATCTACTGTTCATCCAACCCTCCACCACACCACGGGGTCCTGTTCATCCAAAGGCAACGCCACCGCTCACTGTTTATCCAAACCCTCCCACAACACTCACTGTTCATCCCAGAGGCAGCATCGATCGGCTTCAGTTAGCAGCAGTAGTGAAGGAATCGCTCGATCGGGTTCAGTTAACAGCCATCGATCAATCGCTCGGGTTCAGTAATGCGTAGCCTGCAATGCAATCGCTCGGGTTCAGTTAGAGCCCAATGCCTCGCTCGAGTTCGGTTAGAGCCAACGCCTTGCACACACACGCGCGTATGTGTACGAGAGAAACGCGCATCGCTCGGCCCCCGACCTCCCACCGTAACCGGGAACTCCCCGAAATTTTCCTCCCCCTCGCTTCTACCACGGTTTTTTCCGTCATGGACGGCCCAAAGAATGTCATGCAGCTGCGTCTCCGGCCCGCCCAGGACGAAAGGCCCATTTTATGTCATGATTTTTTGTCATAGAAGTAGGAGCCCACCACATCTATGATGATACCGGGTTTTGTCACAATTATTGTCATAGAAGTGTCATATGTATGACAGAAAAAAATTTCATTCGGCCCAAAATGTCACGGATGTGTCTTTTTTTTGTAGTGTTCTATGAAGTATGCCATGCTGATGTACCAGACCTGTTGTGTGCATTTCCATGAGTTTGGCAAGGGGGTACAATAGTAATCCAGGAGTAGATCACTAGACATCGGTCAAAATTATCCTTAGGTACCTAAAGAGGACTAAGGAAATGTTTCTCAGTTATGGAAGTGATAAAGAGTTCACCGTAAAGAGTTACGTCGATGAAAGCTTTGACACTAATCTAGATGACTCTAAGTCTCAATTTGGATACATATTGAACATGGGAGCAATTAGCTAGAGTAGCACCATGCAGAGCATTGTAGACATAAATATTTGCAAAATACATACGGCTCTGAATGTCGCAGACCCATTGACTAAACTTCTCTCACAAGCAAAACATGATCACACCTTATTACTCTTTGGGTGTTAATCACATGGTGATGTGAACTAGATTATTAACTCTAGTAAACCCTATGGGTGTTGGTCACATGGCAGTGTGAACTATAGGTTTTAATCACGTGGCGATGTGAACTATGGGTGTTATTCACATGGCGATGTGAAGTAGATTATTGACTCTAGTGCAAGTGGGAGACTGAAGGAAATATGCCCTAGAGGCAATAATAAAGTTGTTATTTTATATTCCCTTATTCATGATAAATGTTTATTATTCGTGCTAGAATTGTATTGATCAGAAACCTAAATACATGTGTGAATACATAGACAAACATTGTGTCCCTAGTGAGCCTCTACTTGACTAGCTCATTGATCAAAGATGGTTAAGCTTTCCTGACCATGGACATGAGTTGTCATTTGATAACAGGATCACATCATTAGGAGAATGATGTGATGGACAAGACCCATCCGTTAGCTTAGCATATTGATCGTTCAGTTTTATTGCTATTGCTTTCTTCATGTCATATACATATTCCTTCGACTATGAGATTATGCAACTCCTGGATACCAGAGGAATACCTTGTGTGCTATCAAATGTCACAACGTAACTGGGTGATTATAAAGATGCTCTACAGGTATCTCTGAAGGTGTTTGTTGGGTTGGCATAGATCGAGATTAGGATTTGTCACTCCGAGTATCGGAGAGGTATCTCTGGGCCCTCTCAGTAATGCACATCATAATAAGCCTTGCAAGCAAAGTGACTAATGAGTTAGTTACAGGATGATGCATTACAGAACGAGTAAAGAGACTTGCTGGTAACGAGATTGAACTAGGTTTGTGGATACCGACAATCGAATCTCGGGAAAGTAACATTCCGATGACAAAGGGAATAACGTATGTTGTCATAATGGTTCGACCGATAAAGATCTTTGTAGAATATGTAGGAGTCAATATGAGCATCCAGGTTCCGCTATTGGTTATTGACCGGAGAGGTGTCTCGGTCATGTCTACATAGTTCTCAAACCCATAGGGTTTGCATGCTTAACGTTAGATGACGATTTAGTATTATATGAGTTATGTGATTTGTTGACCGAATGTTGTTCGGAGTCCCGGATGAGATCACAAACATGACTAATGTCGCTTGAAGCTACGTCGTATTTCCCCAAAGAGGAAGGGATGATGCAGCACAGCAGTGGTAGGTATTTCCCTCAGATATGAAACCTAGGTTATCGAACCAGTAGGAGAACCAAGCAACATAACGTAAACAGCCCCTGCACACAGATAATAAATCCTCGCAACCCGACGTGTTAAAGGGGTTGTCAATCCCTTTCGGGTAACGGTGCCAGAAATTGGCAAACAGACATGAGAGAGTTGTAAATATTGATAGATCGAACGCCAAATAAAATAAATTGCAGCAAGGTATTTTTGGATTTTTTGTTTAATATATCTGAAAATAAAAGGCAAATAAAATAGATAGCGTAGGCAAATAATATGAGAAAGAGACCCCAGGAGCCGTAGAATTCACTAGTGGCTTCTCTCGAGAAAAATAGCAAAGAGGTGGGTGAACAAATTACTGTTGGGCAATTGATAGAACTTCAAATAATTATGAAAATATCCAGGCAATGATCATTATATAGGCATCATGTCCAAGATTAGTAGACCGACTCCTGCCTGCATCTACTACTATTACTCCACACATCGACCACTATCCAACATGCATCTAGTGTATTAAGTTCGTGGAGAAACGGAATAATGCAATAAGAACGATGCGATGATGTAGAAAATATCTATCTATGTAGAGATAGACCCCATCGTTTTATCCTTAGTAGCAACGATACATACGTGACGGTTCCCCTTCTATCACTGGGAAAAAGCACCGTAAGATCGAAACCACTACAAAGCACCTCTTCCCATTGCAAGATAAATAGATCAAGTTGACAAAAAAAACCAAATATCAGAGAAGAAATATGAGGCTATAAGCAATCATGCATAAAAGAGATCAAAGAAACTCAAATATTTTCATGGATATAAAAAGATAGATCTGATCATAAACTCAAACTTCATCGGATCCCAACAAACACACCGCAAATGAGTTACATCATATGGATCTCCAAGAGACCATTGTGTTGAGAATCAAGAGAGAGAGAGAGAGATCAAGCCATCTAGCTACTAACTACGGACCCGAAGGTCTACAAAGAACTACTCACGCATCATCGGAGAGGCACCAATGGAGGTGGTGAACCCCATCCGAGATGGTGTCTCGATTGGATCTGGTGGTTCTAGACTCTGCGACGGCTGGATGAATATTTCGTCGACTCCCCTAGGGTTCTGGAAATATTGGGGTATTTATAGAGCAAAGAGGCGGTCCGGGGGGCACCCGAGGTGGGCACAACCCACTAGGGCACGCCTGGGCCTCCTGGCACGCCTTGGTGGGTTGTCCCCTCCTCGGGACTCCCCCCAGGTGCAACCAGGGCCCAACAGGTTCCTTCTGGTCCATAAAAAATCTCTGTAAAGTTTCGTAGATTTGGACTCCATCTGATATTGATTTTCTGTGATTAAAAAACACGAAAAAATAAGAGTTGGCACTTGGTACTATGTCAATAGGTTAGTACCAAAAAATGATAGAAAATGACTATAAAATGATTATAAAACATCCAAGATTGATAATATAACAGCATGGAACAATAAAAAATTATAGATACATAGGAGACGTATCAGCATCCCCAAGCTAAAGTCCTACTCGTCCTCGAGTAGGTAAGTGATAAAAATGGAATTTTTGATGTGGAATGTTGCCTATCATGTTATATCATATTAATTTCTTTATAGCATGGAAATTTGGACTTTAATATTGTTTGAAGCAATAGTCTAGTTTTGACATGATAATTTAGATACTCAAGCATATCAGCAAGGAACCATGTCTTTCAAAATATGAACACTAAAATAAGCTATCCCTAGCCCATCATGCTCAAACATTGATCTATTCATGAAACACACTCGAATATTAGCTACACCCAATACTTAAGTATGATCATATTGCCTCCTAGTTGGTGCTTTTATAAGAGAAGATTGAGACTCAAATTCAAAAATAAAAATTGCATAAAGAAAAAGAAAGGCCCTTCGCACATGGAAGTAGGGATTTGTAGAGGTGCCTGATGTCTACTACACAACCTTCTTCTTGTAGACGATGTTGGGCTTCCAAGTGCAGAGGTTTGTAGGACAGTAGAAAATTTCCCACAAGTGGATGACCTAAGGTTTATCAATCTGTGGGAGGCGTAGGATGAAGATGGTCTCTCTCAAGCAACCCTGCAACCAAATAACAAAGAGTCTCTTGTGTCCCTAACACACCCAATACAATGGTAAATTGTATAGGTGCACTAGTTCGGCGAAGAGATGGTGATACAAGTGCAATATGGATAATAGATAATGGGTTTTCTAATCTGAAAATATAAAAACAGCAAGGTAACTAATGATAAAACTGGGCACAAACGGTATTGCAATGCGTTGAAACAAGGCCTAGCGTTCATACTTTCACTAGTGCAAGTCCTCTCAACAATAATAACATAATTGGATCATATAACTATCCCTCAACATGAAACAAAGAGTCACTCCAAAGTCACTAATAGCGGAGAACAAACGAAGAGATTATGGTATGGTACGAAACCACCTCAAAGTTATCCTTTCTGATCGATCTATTCAAGAGTCCGTAGTAAAATAACATCAAGCTATTCTTTCCGTTCGATCTATCATAGAGTTCGTACTAGAATAACACCTTAATATACAAATCAACCAAACCCTAACATCACCTAGATAATCCAATGTCACCTCAAGTATCCGTGGGTATGATTATACGATATGCATCACACAATCTTAGATTCATCTATTCAACCAACACAAAGAACTTCAAAGAGTGCCCCAAAGTTTCTACCGGAGAGTCAAGACGAAAACGTGTGCCAACCCCTATGAATAAGTCCATGAGGTCACGGAACTCGCAAGTTGATCACCAAAACATACATCAAGTGGATCACATGATATCCCATTATCACCACAGATAAGCATGTGCAAGACATACATCAAGTGTTCTCAAATCCTTAAAGACTCAATCCGATAAGAGAACTTCAAAGGGAAAACTCAATCCATCACAAGAGAGTAGAGGGGGAGAAACATTATAAGATCCAAATATAATAGCAAAGCTCGCGATACATCAAGATCGTACCACCTCAAGAACATGAGAGAGAGATCAAACACATAGCTACTGGTACATACCCTCAGCCCCGAGGGAGAACTACTCCCTCCTCGTCATGGAGAGCACCGGGATGATGAAGATGGCCACCAGAGAAGGATTCCCCCCTCCGGCAGGGTGCAGGAATGGGTCTAGATTGGTTTTCGGTGGCTACGGAGGCTTCTGGCGGCGGAACTCCCGATCTATTCTCCTCCTCGATGTTTCTAGGGTATATTGATATATATAGGCGAAAGAAGTCGGTCAAGGGAGCCACAAGGGGCCCACGAGGGTGGGGGCGCGCCCAGGGGGCAGGCGCGCCTCCCTGCCTCGTGGCCACCTCGAAGCTTCCTTGACTTCAAATCCAAGTCTCCTTGATCACGTTTGTTCCAAAAATCATGCTCCCGAAGGTTTCATTCCATTTGGACTCCGTTTGATATTCCTTTTCTACAAAACACTGAAACAAGAGAAAAACAGAAACTGACACTGGGCTCTAGGTTAATAGGTTAGTCCCAAAAATAATATAAAAGTGCATAATAAAGCCCATAAGCATCCAAAACAGATAATATAATAGCATGGAACAATAAAAAATTATAGATACGTTGGAGACGTATCAGCATCCCCAAGCTTAATTGCCGCTCATCCTCGAGTAGGTAAATGATAAAAATAGAATTTTCGATGTGGAAGGCTACCTAACATATTTCTCTAAGTAATTCTCTTTATTGTGGCATGAATGTTCAGATGCATAAGATTCAAGACAAAATTTTAATATTGACATAAAAATAATAATACTTCAAGCATACTAATAAAGCAATCATGTCTCCTCAAAATAACATGGCCAAAGCAAGCTATCCCTACAAAATCATATAGTCTGGCTACGCTCCATCTTCACCACACAAAGTATTTAAATCATGCACAACCCCGATGACAAGCCAAGCAATTGTTTCATACTTTTGGTGTTCTCAAACTTTTGCAATCTTCACGCAATACATGAGCGTGAGCCATGGATATAGCACTATAGGTGGAATAGAATGGTGGTTGTGGAGAAGACAAAAAGGAGAAGATAGTCTCACATCAACTAGGCGTATCAACGGGATATGGAGATGCCCATCAATAGATATCAATGTGAGTGAGTAGGGATTGCCATGCAACGGATGCACTAGAGCTATAAGTGTATGAAAGCTCAACAAAAGAAACTAAGTGGGTGTGCATCCAACTTGCTTGCTCATGAAGACCTAGGGCAATTTGAGGAAGCCCATCATTGGAATATACAAGCCAAGTTCAATAATGAAAAATTCCCACTAGTATATGAAAGTGATATCATAGGAGACTCTCTATCATGAAGATCATGGTGCTACTTTGAAGCACAAGTGTCGAAAAAGGATAGTAGCATTGCCCCTTCTCTCTTTTTCTCTCTTTTTTTCTTTTTTTTTCTTGGGCCTTCTCTTTTTTTATGGCCTCTTTTTTCTCTTTTTTTTCATTCGGAGTCTCATCCCGACTTGTGGGGGAATCATAGTCTCCATCATCCTTTCCTCACATGGGACAATGCTCTAATAATGATGATCATCACACTTTTATTTACTTACAACTCAAGAATTACAACTCGATACTTAGAACAAAATATGACTCTATGTGAATGCCTCCGGCGGTGTACCGAGATGTGCAATCACTCAAGAGTGACATGTATGAAAACATTATGAACGGTGGCCTTGCCACAAATACGATGTCAACCACGTGATCATGCAAGCAATATGACAATGATGAAGCGTGTCATAATAACGGAACGGTGGAAAGTTGCATGGCAATATATCTCGGGATGGCTATGGAAATTCCATAGTAGGTAGGTATGGTGGCTGTTTTGAGGAAGTTATATGGTGGGGTTTAAGGTACCGGCGAAAGTTGCGCGATACTAGAGAGGCTAGCAATGGTGGAAGGGTGAGGGTGCGTATAATCCATGGACTCAACATTAGTCATAAAGAACTCACATACTTATTGCAAAAATCTATTAGTTATCGAAACAAAGTACTACGCACATGCTCCTAGGGGGATAGATTGGTAGGAAAAGACCATCGCTCGTCCCCGACCACCACTCATAAGGAAGACAATCAATAAATAAATCATGCTCCGACTTCATCACATAACGGTCCACCATACGTGCATGCTATGGGAATCACAAACTGTAACACAAGTATCTCTCAAATTCACAACTACTTAACTAGCATGACTCTAATATCACCATCTCCATATCTCAGAACAATCATCAAGTATCAAACTTCTCTTAGTATTCAATGCACTTTATATGAAAGTTTTTATTATACCCATCTTGGATGCCTATCATATTAGGACTAGTTTCATAACCAAAGAAAATTACCATGCTATTCTAAAGACTCTCAAAATAACATAAGTGAAGCATGAGAGTTCATCTATTTCTTCAAAATAAAACTACCATCGTGCTCTAAAAAGACATAAGTGAAGCACTAGAGCAAATGACAAACTACTCCAAAAGATATAAGTGAAGATCAATGAGTAATCGAATAATTATGCAACTATGTGAAGACTCTCTAACATTTAAGAATTTCAGATCTTGGTATTTTATTCAAACAAAAAGCAAAACAAAGGAAAATAAAATGACGCTCCAAGAAAAACACATATCATGTGGTGAATAAAAATATAGCTCCAAGTGAAGTTACCGATGAACGAAGACGAAAGAGGGGATGCCTTCCGGGGCATCCCCAAGCTTAGGCTCTTGGTTGTCCTTGAATATTACCTTGGGGTGCCTTGGGAATCCCCAAGCTTAGGCTCTTGACACTCCTTATTCCATAGTCCATCGAATCTTCACCCAAAACTTGAAAACTTCACAACACAAAACTTAACAGAAAACTCGTAAGCTCCGTTAGTATAAGAAAATAAATCACCACTTAAGTACTGTTGCGAACTCATTATAAATTCATATTGGTGTAATATCTACTGTATTACAACTTCTGTATGGTTCATACCCTCCGATACAACTCCTAGATTCATCAAAATAAGCAAACAACACATAGAAAACAGAATCTATCACAAACTGAACAGTCTATAGTAATCTGTAGGTTTCGAATACTTATGTAACTCCAAAAATCCTGAGAAATTAGGAAGTCCTAGGAAATTTGTTTATAAATCTACTGCAAGTAGAATTTGTATTTTATCGCTCTCTGGTAAAAAATGAAAATTATTCTCGTGAGCGCATACTTTCTGTTTTTTACAGCAAGATCAAATAACAATCACCCAAGAAGTTCCTAAAGGCTTTACTTGGCACAAAAACTAATTAAAACATAAAAACACAATCATAACATAGGATAGATGATTAATTTATTACTAAACAGGAACAAAAATCAAGGAGCAAAAATAAAATAAAATTGGGTTGCCTCCCAACAAGCGCTATCGTTTAACGCCCCTAGCTAGGCATGATGATTTCGACGATGCTCACATAAAAGATAAGAATTATAACATAAAGAGAGCATCATGAAGAATATGACCAGCACATTTAAGTCTAACCCACTTCCTATGCATAGGGATTTTGCGAGCAAACAACTTGTGGGAACAAGAATCAGCTTGCATAGGAGGGTAAAACAAGCATAACTTTGAAACTTTAAGCACATAGAGAGGAAACTTGATATTATTGCAATTCCTACAAGCATATGTTCCTCCCTCACAATAATTTTCAGTGGCATCATGAATGAATTCAACAATATAAATATCACATAAAGCATTCTTTTCATGAGCCACAAGTTTAAAAAAATTATTACTCTCCACATAAGCAAGATTCTTCTCATGAATAATAGTGGGAGCAAACTCAACAAAATAATTACCATGTGAGGCATAATCCAATTGAAAACTAAAATCATGATGACAATTTTCATGGTTATCATTATTCTTGATAGCATACAAGTCATCACAATAATCATCTTAGATAGCAACTTTGTTCTCATAATCAATTGGAACCTCTTCCGAAATAGTGGAATCATTACTAAATAAAGTCACGACCTCTCCAAATCCACTTTTATCAATATAATAATCATAAGTAGGAGGCATGCTATTATCATAATAAATTTGCTCAACAAAACTTGGGGGAGAAAAAATATCATCTTCATCAAACATAGCATCCCCAAGCTTGTGGCTTTGCATAACATTAGCATCATGGATATGCAAGGAATTCATACTAACAACATTGCAATCATGCTCATCATTCAAATATTTAGTGCCAAACATTTTAATGCATTCTTCTTTTAACACTTTGGCACAATTATCGGAATCCTTATTTTCATGAAAGATGTTAAAAAGATGAAGCATATGAGGTACCCTTAATTCCATTTTTTTGTAGTTTTGTTTATATACTAAACTAGTGATAAAACAAGAAACTAAAAGATTCGATTGCAAGATCTAAAGATATACCTTCAAGCACTCACCTCCCCGGCAACAGCGCCAGAAAAGAGCTTGATGTCTACTACACAACCTTCTTCTTGTAGAAGTTGTTGGGCCTCTCTTGATAACCCATAAGTATAGGGGATCGCAACAGTTTTCGATAAGTAAGAGTGTCGAACCCAATGAGGAGCTAAAGGTAGAACAAATATTCTCTCAAGTTCTATCGACCACCAATACAACTCTACGTACGCTCGTTCGCTTTACCAAGAACAAGTATGAAGCTAGAAGTACTTTGTAGGTGTTGTTGGATAGGTTTGCAAGATAATAAAGAGTACGTAAATAAAAAGTAGGGGCTGTTTAGATAAATAAAGAATAAAGTAAATATAGCGAGTGTGGAAAAGTGGTAGTAGGAGTTGCGAAATTGCCCCTAAGCAATTGATTACTTTACTAGACCGATAGCAAGTATTATGTGGGAGAGACCACTTCTAGCATGTCATCCCTGACTTGGAATTCTATGCAGTTATGATTGGAACTATTAGCAAGCATCCGCAACTACTAATGTTCATTATGGTAAAACCCAACCAAGCATTAAGATATATTGGTCCCCCTTCAATCCCGTATGCATCAATTTCTATGCTAGGTTGAAGCTTCTGTCACTCTTGCCCTCCAATACATAGTCCTATCAACATACAACTAACCCTATGGTGTGATCCACGCGCGCAATCATATGATGGGCACCAAAGGACAGCAACATAACCACAAGAAAATTAAATCAATCATAGCAATTCATCAACCACCGATAGGACAACGAAAATCTACTCAGACATCATAGGATGGCAACACATCATTGGTACAGCGGGTTGCGGGAGAGTGGACCTCTGTAGATGGAGGGGGGAAGGTGATGGAGATGTTGGTGAAGATGGCGGTGGTGTTGGTGTAGATCGCGATGATGATGATGGCCCCCGGTGGCACTCCGGTGCCACCGGAAGCGAGGGGGAGAGAGCCCCCTCCTTCTTCTTCTTCCTTGACCTCCTCCCTAGATGGGAGAAGGGTTTCCCCTCTGGTACATGGCCTCCATGGCACTTGAGGGGCGAGAGCCCCTCCGAGATTGGATCTGTCTCTCTGTCTCTCTCTGTTTCTGCATTCTCAGATTCTCCCCTTTCACCGTTTCTTATATTCCCGGAGATCCGTAACTCCGATTGGGCTGAAATTTTAACACGATCTCTATCCGGATATTAGCTTTCCTGCGGCGAAATAAGGGCATCAACCGCCTTACGGGTGGCCCACGAGGGTCAGGTGCACGCCCCCTGCCTCGTGGCCACCTCGGGCACCGTCTCGTGTGGATTTTTCTTCCCAAAAATCATATATATTCCAAAAAAATCTACATCAGTTTTTATCCCGTTTGGACACCGTTTGATATGGATATTCTGCGAAACAAAAAACATGCACCAAACAGGAACTGGCACTGGGCACTGGATCAATATGTTAGTCCCAAAGATAGTATAAAAAGTTGCCAAAAGTATATGAAAGTTGTAGAATATTGGGGTGGAACAATCAAAAATTATAGATACGACGGAGACGTATCAGCATCCCCAAGCTTAATTCCTACTCGTCCTCGAGTAGGTAAATGATAAAAAAGATAATTTTTGATGTGAAATGCTACCTAGCATAATCTTGATCATGTAATCTAATCATAGCATGAATATTAAGATACGAGTGATTCAAAGCAATAGTCTATCATTTGACATAAAAACAATAATACTTCAAGCCCACTAATAAAGCAATCATGTCTTTTCAAAATAATAAGGCCAAAGCAAGTTATCCCTACAAAATCATATAGTCTGGCTATGCTCCATCTTCACCACACAAAATACTCACATCATGCACAACCCCGATGACAAGCCAAGCAATTGTTTCATACGTTTGACGTTCTCAAACCTTTTCAAATTTCACGCAATACATGAGCGTGAGCCATGGACATAGCACTATAGGTGGAATAGAATGGTGGTTGTGGAGAAGACAAAAAGGAGAAGATAGTCTCACATCAACTAGGCGTATCAACGGGCTATGGAGATGCCCATCAATAGATATCAATGTGAGTGAGTAGGGATTGTCATGCAACGGATGCACTAGAGCTATAAGTATATGAAAGCTCAAACTAAAACTAAGTGGGTGTGCATCCAACCTGCTTGCTCATGAAGACCTAGGGCATTTGAAGAAGCCCATCATTGGAATATACAAGCCAAGTTCTATAATGAAAATTCCCACTAGTATATGAAAGTGATAACTCAAGAGACTCTCTATATGAAGATCATGGTGCTACTTTGAAGCACGAGTGTGGTGAAAGGATAGTAACATTGCCCCTTCTCTCTTTTTCTCTCATTTTTTTGTTTTTTTGTTTTTTTAGGCTTCTTTGGCCTCTCTCTTTTTTTGGGCTTCTTTGGCCACTTTTATTTTGATAACCTCACATGGGACAATGTTCTAATAATGATGATCATCACACTTTTATTTCCTTACAACTCAATATTACAACTCGATCTAGAACAAAGATATGACTCTATATGAATGCCTCCGGTGGTGTACCAGGATGTGCAATGATCTAGCGTAGCAATGACATCAAAAAACGGACAAGCCATGAAAACATCATGCTAGCTATCTTATGATCATGCAAAGCAATATGACAATGAATGCTCAAGTCATTTATATGATGATGATGAGAGTTGCACGGCAATATATCTCGGAATGGCTATGGAAATGCCATGATAGGTAGGTATGGTGGCTGTTTTGAGGAAGGTATATGGTGGGTTTATGGTACCGGTGAAAGTTGCGCGATACTAGAGAAGCTAGCAATGGTGGAAGGGTGAGAGTGCGTATAATCCATGGACTCAACATTAGTCATAAAGAACTCACATACTTATTGCAAAAATCTATTAGTCATCGAAACAAAGTACTACGCGCATGCTCCTAGACGGATAGATTGGTAGGAAAAGACCATCGCTCGTCCCCGACCGCCACTCATAAGGAAGACAATCAATAAATACTCATGCTCCAACTTCGTTACATAACGGTTCACCATAGGTGCATGCTACGGGAATCACAAACCTCAACACAAGTATTTCTACAATTCACAACCACCCACTAGCATGACTCTAATATCACCATCTTTATATCGCAAAACTATTGCAAGGAATCAAACACATCATATTCAGTGATCTAGAAGTTTTATGTAGGATTTTATGACTAACCATGTGAATGACCAGTTCCTGTCATCTCTCTAAATAGATATAAGTGAAGCAAGAGACTTTAATTCTTTCTACAAAAGATATTCCCATGCTCAAAGAAATCTAAGTGAAGCAAAAGAGCATTCTGCAAATGGCGGTTGTCTATGTAAAGAGAAACAGGCAATCCAAACTTCAAATGATATAAGTGAAGCACATGAAGCATTCTATAAAGCCATACTCAAAAAATATAAGTGAAGTGCATAGAGAATTCTATAAATCAACCAAGGACTATCTCATACCAGCATGGTGCATAAAAGAAAAATGAAAACTAAATGCAAAAGACGCTCCAAGATTGCACATATCGCATGAACGAAACGAATCCGAAAACATACCGATACTTGTTGAAGAAAGAGGGGATGCCTTACGGGGCATCCCCAAGCTTAGACGCTTGAGTCTCCTTGAATATTTACTTGGGGTTCCTCGGGCATCCCCAAGCTTGAGATCTTGCCTCTCTTCCTTTTTCTCACATCGAGACCTTCTCGATCATCGAACACTTCATCCACACAAAACTTCAACAGAAAACTCGGTAAGATCCGTTAGTATAATAAAGCAAATCACTACTCTAAGTACTGTTGCAAACCAATTCATATTTTTTTGCATTGTGTCTACTGTAGTATATCTTTTTCATGGCTTAATCCACTGATATAAATCGATAGTTTCATCAAAACAAGCAAACTATGCATCAAAAACAGAATCTGTCTAAAATAGAGCAGTCTGTAATAATCTGAACATTCACCCAACTTCTGACACTTGAAAAATTCTACCAAAATTAGGAAAAATAAAACATTTTTATAGGAAGACAGTGCAAAACGAATCAGAACCATTTGACGTTCCAGCTAAAAATGTAAAATCGCGCACTACAGCCAAAGTTTCTGTCCTGCACCGTACAAACCATCAAGCAAATGTAAACATCCTAAAGGCAAACCTTGGCACATTATTTTTATATTTAAACTTTATAAAAGCACACAACATAAATAAATGACTCCCTGAAACTTCCGGGTTGTCTCCCTGACAGCGCTTTCTTTAAAGCCATTAAGCTAGGCATATAGTGCTCAAGTAATGAATCCACCCGGATCCCAAGGTATATCCAAGCAAATTTTAATTAACAATGATTTGTAATTTAGTGGTGAGCACAAGGTAACATATATCATGTAATGACAAAGTCTAACTCTCTTCCTATTCATCGGCATGTCATAAAAGAACAATTCATGCACACATAGTAAAGGCCAATGCATAGTATAAACAGTTTCTTGCAATTTTATCGTATTGGAAACATAGAGAGGTGGAGATATAGTTCCTCTATCATAATAATTGCAAGTAGGAGAAGCAAGCACATGCATCTTATATTCATCAAAATCATCATGTGTAGTATTAAAACTCAACCCATCAATGTAATCCTTAATAAGGGCAAACTTCTCCGATATAGTGTAGTTGGGAGAATTCAAAAAGATAATAGGACTATCATGCGTGGGTGCAATAGAAACAATTTCATGTTTAACATAAGGAACTATAGCAAGTTCATCTCCATAAGCATAATTCATATTGGCATCTTGGCCACAAGCATAGCAAGCATCATCAAAAAGGGATATTTGAAAAGAATCAACGGGATCATAACAATCATCATAGCAATCATCCTTCGGTAAGCACGAATGGAAATTAAACAATGTATGAGTTGAAGAGTTACTCTCATTATAAGGTGGGCATGGATAGCTAATCTGCTCTTCCTCCTTTTGTTCTTCGCTCTTCTCATCATCTTTTTCATCCAATGAGCTCACAATTTCATCAATTTCTTCTTCGATAGAATCCTGCAAAACATTAGGCTCTTCTTGGACAGCGGAGACTTTCTCAATAAGCGCATTAATATAGGAATTATATTCATAATTATCATAGCAAAATTTTAATATAGCAAAATTTTCAAGCCTATAAACATCATCATCAAAAGCGTCATACTTTTCAAACAAAGATTCAATTTCATAAGCACCCTTAAAAGCAACAAATTCTTCTATTTGTTCCACATCATAGTAATCATATATACCTCTAGCATAAGAAGCCAAGGTTTCATTATCATTAAATTCACAGGAAAAGGGAAGGTGTGGAGCCTTCACCTTAGAGGAACAAGTATAATCATAACTCAAGCATACTTGCCGAGCATACCACTTCAATATATGAATTTGATCCCATAATAGTTTCCCTTTTTGTGTCAAGCGGTAATCCGTAAAGTATTCACGTTGATCCAACGTTACTCCCATTATATAATTGAATGGGGTTTTCTCAGGATTATTAAAGTAGTACATAATATTTTTCACATAACCAGCATCGAGGGTTTTAGGAGGTTCCCCATCTCCATGAGTAGCAAGTACACCTAATTTTTTTGGTATTTCGTGTTCCATATCCATAACTAAAGATAAAGAACAACTAAGAACAGCAAATAAAAATTACTTAGTGATAAAGCAAACAAGCACACACGAGAATATTCACCCCACGCTATCGCTCCCCGGCAACGGCGCCAGAAAAAGGTCTTGATAACCCACAAGTATAGGGGATCGCAACAGTTTTCGATAAGAGTGTCGAACCCAACGAGGAGCTAAAGGTAGAACAAATATTCCCTCAAGTTCTATCGACCACCGATACAACTCTACGCACGCTTGACCTTCGCTTTACCTAGAACAAGTATGAAGCTAGAAGTACTTTGTAGGTGTTGTTAGATAGGTTTGCAAGATAATAAAGAGTACGTAAATAAAAAGTAGGGGCTGTTTAGATAAAGAAACAATAAAGTAAATATAGCGAGTGTGGAAAAGTGGTGGTAGGAGTTGCGAAATTGCCCCTAAGCAATTGACTACTTTACTAGACCGATAGAAAGTATTATGTGGGAGAGGCCATTGCTAGCATGTCATCCCTGACTTCGAATTCTATGCACTTATGATTGGAACTATTAGCAAGCATCTGCAACTAATAATGTTCATTAAGGTAAAACCCAACCATAGCATTAAGATATATTGGCCCCCCTTCAATCCCGTATGCATCAATTTCTATGCTAGGTTGAAGCTTCTATCACTCTTGGCATCCAATACATAGTCCTATCAACATACAACTAACCCTATGGTGTGATCCACGCGCGCAATCATATGATGGGCACCAAAGGACAGCAACATAACCACAAGAAAATTAAATGAATCATAGCAATTCATCAACCACCGATAGGACAACGAAAATCTACTCAGACATCATAGGATGGCAACACATCATTGGATAATAATATGAAGCATAAAGCACCATGTTCAAGTAGAGGGTACAACGGGTTGCGGGAGAGTGGACCACTATAGATAGAGGGGGGAAGGTGATGGAGATGTTGGTGAAGATGGTGGAGGTGTTGGTGTAGATCGCGGTGATGATGATGGCCCCCGGTGGCACTCCGGTGCCACCGGAAGCGAGGGGGAGAGAGCCCCCCTCCTTCTTCTTCTTCTTCCTTGACCTCCTCCCTAGATGGGAGAAGGGTTTCCCCTCTGGTCCATGGCCTCCATGGCACTTGAGGGGCGAGAGCCCCTCCAAGATTGTATCTGTCTCTCTGTCTCTCTCTGTTTTTGCATTCTCAGATTCTCCCCTTTCACCGTTTCTTATATTCCCGGAGATCCGTAACTCCGATTGAGCTGAAATTTTAACACGATCTCTATCCGGATATTAGCTTTCTTGCGGAGAAAGAAGGGCATCAACCGCCTTACAGGTGGCCTTCGAGGGTTAGGGGCGCACCCAGGGGGGCAGGCGCGCCCCCCTGCCTCGTGGCCACCTCGGGCACCGTCTCGTGTGGATTTTTCTTCCCAAAAATCATATATATTCCAAAAAAATCTCCATCAGTTTTTATCCCGTTTGTACTCCGTTTGATATGGATATTCTGCGAAACAAAAAACATGCAACAAACAGGAACTGGCACTAGGCACTGGATCAATATGTTAGTCCCAAAAATAGTATAAAAAGTTGCCAAAAGTATATGAAAGTTGTAGGATATTGGCATGGAACAATCAAAAATTATAGATACGATGGAGACGTATCAGCCTCCAAGTGCAGAGGTTTGTAGGACAGTAGCAAATTTCCCTCAAGTGGATGACCTAAAGTTTCTCAATCTGTGGGAGGCGTAGGATGAAGATGGTCTCTCTCAAGCAATCATGCAACCAAATAACAAAGAGTCTCTTGTGTCCCCAGCACACCCAATACAATGGTAAATTGTATAGGTGCACTAGTTATGCGAAGAGATGGTGATACAAGTGCAATATGGATAGTAGATAATGATTTTTGTAATCTGAAAATATAAAAGTGAGCACAAACGGTATTGCAATGCGTTGAAACAAGGCGTAGGGTTCATACTTTCACTAGTGGAAGTCCTCTCAACAATAATAACATAATTGGATCATATAACTATCCCTCAACATGCAACAAAGAGTCACTCCAAAGTCAGTAATAGTGGAGAACAAACGAAGAGATTATGGTAGGGTATGAAACCACCTCAAAGTTATCATTTCTGATCGATCTATTCAAGAGTCCATAGTAAAATAACATGAAGATATTCTTTCTGTTCGATCTATCATAGAGTTCCTACTAGAATAACACCTTAAGATACAAATCAACCAAAACCCTAATGTCACCTAGATACTCCAATGTCACCTCAAGTATCCGTGGGTATGATTATACGATATGCATCACACAATCTCAGATTCATCTATTCAACCAACACAAAGAACTTCAAAGAGTGCCCCAAAGTTTCTACCGAAGAGTCAAGACGAAAACGTGTGCCAAACCCTATGCATAAGTTCACGAGGTCACGGAACTCGCAAGTTGATCACCAAAACATACATCAAGTGGATCACATGATATCCCATTGTCACCACAGATAAGCACGTGAAAGACATACATAAAGTGTTCTCAAATCCTTAAAGACTCAATCCGATAAGATAACTTCAAACGGAAAACTCAATCCATCACAAGAGAGTAGAGGGGTAGAAACATCATAAGATCGAAATATAATAGCAAAGCTCGCGATACATCAAGATCGTACCACCTCAAGAACACGAGAGAGAGAGAGAGATCAAACACATAGCTACTGGTACATACCCTCAGCCCCGAGGGAGAACTACTCCCTCCTCGTCATGGAGAGCACCGGGATGATGAAGATGGCCACCGGAGAGGGATTCTCCCCCCCTCCGGCAGGGTGCCGGAACGGGTCTAGATTGGTTTTCGGTGGCGATGGAGGCTTCTGGCGGCGGAACTCCCGATCTATTCTCCTCCTCGATGTTTCTAGGGTATATTGATATATATAGGCGAAAGAAGTTGGTCAGGGGAGCCATGAGGGGCCCACAAGGGTGGGGGCGCGCCTAGGGGGGCAGGCGTGCCTCCCTGCCACATGGCCACCTCGAAACTTCCTTGACTTCAACTCCAAGTCTCCGGGATCATGTTCGTTCCAAAAATCACGCTCCCGAAGGTTTCATTCCGTTTGGACTCCGTTTGATATTCCTTTTCTGCGAAACATTGAAACAAGGGGAAAACAGAAACCGGCACTGGGCTCTAAGTTAATAGGTTAGTCCCAGAAATAATATGAAAGTGCATAATAAAGCCCATAAACATTCAAAACAGATAATATAATAGCATGGAACAATAAAAAATTATAGATACGTTGGAGATGTATCAGTGCCAGATCTCAAAGCGAAAAACTTAGAGATAAAAACATTTTAAGAGGTGTATCCATCGCACCAACGAAAATGACTTAGAGTTCCCAATACTTTCCGTGCATAGATATATCGTAGGTGGTTCCCAAACAGAAAATAAAGTTTATTCCTTTTTCCACCATAACTTTCAATTTCCATGGCTAGCCGTATCCATAGTTACCCTCCATACCAACACTTTCGAAGGAATTTATTATTTGACAACCCAAAGTAAATTCAATTTTTTTGCATTTCGGGACTGGGCATCCCTAAGACCTTTGCCTTACTCTCATGCAATGAAAAGTGATAAACACTCATCTTGAGAATAACACATCTAGCATGGAAAATATTAGCCACCCTCACCGCTCCGCGAGGGAAACAAACACACAAAAGAGAAGTTTATTTTGAAAATTAGAGATGGGACATGCAAATTTGCTTAGAACGGCAAAAGAATACCGCATATAGGTAGGTATAGTGGACTCATGTGGCAAAACTGGGTTAAAAGATTTTGGATGCACAAGTAGTGATCATACTTAGTGCAAAATGAAGGCTAACAAAAGATTGGGAAGCGACCAACTAAGAAACGAATAATCTCATAAGCAAGCATTAAGCATAAATAACACCGAATAATGCACCACAAGTAGGATATAATTTCATTGCATGACTATTGACTTTCGTACTTGCATAGAGAATCACAAACCTTAACACCAATATTCTTACTAAAGCATAATTACTCATCAACATAACTCACATATCACATCATCATATCTCAAAAGTATTACTAAGAATCAAGTTGTCCAATGATCTTCATGAAAGTTTTTATTATATCCTTCTTGGATATCTATCACTTTGGGACTAATTTTCATGTATTGCTTTTGACAAGATCCAACAAATATAAGTGAAGATCATGAGCATAATATATTTTTCTTTCTCTCAAATTACTTTAAGTAAAGCATGAGAGAATTTCTTGAAAATTTTACTAACTCTCAAAAAAATCTAAGTGAATAAAGAGAGCATTTCTTCAAAAATACTAAAGCACACCGTGCTAAAAAAATATAAGTGAAGTACTAGAGCAAGTCCATTGCTCATAAAAATTTAAGTGAAGCATAGAGAGCAATTCTAACAAGTCATGACATAATTTTGGCTCTCTCAAATAGGTGTGTCCAGCAAGGATTCATGACTTAAAACACAAAATAAAACAAGCAAATACTCATATGAAACAAGATGCTCCAAGCAAAACACATATCATGTGACGAATAAAAATATAGTTTCAAGTAAAATACTGATGATCATTGGAAGAAAGCGGGGATGCCACTCAGGGGCATCCCCAAGCTTAGTTGGTTGCTCATTTTTGGATAATAGCTTCGGATGTCGGGGCATCCCCAAGCTTAGGCTCTTCCATCCTTCCTTCATCCATCGTAAGATATCCCAAAACTTGAAAACTTCAATCACACAAAACTCAACAAAACCTTCGTGAGATCCGTTAGTATAAGAATAATAAACCACTACTATAAGTGCAGTATCAAACCAATTCATATTTTGTTCTTGTATTATATTTACTGTGTTACAACTTTTCTATGGCAAAAACTCATCAAAGAAAACCATAGAGCCATCAAAATAAGCACACAACACAAAGAAAACAGAATCTGTCAAAAGAGAACAGTCTGTAGCAATCTGACTATTTCGAATACTTCTGTAACTCAAAAATTCTGAAAAATTAGGACGTCCTGAGAAATTTGTATATTGATCTACTGCAAGTGGAATGGTTATTTTATCTCTCTCTGGTAAAGAATGAAAATAATTTCGTGAGCGTAAAACTTTCTGTTTTTCAGCAAAATCAAACAACTATCACCCAAGAAGATCCTAAAGGCTTTACTTGGCACAAACACTAATTAAAACATAAAAAACACAATCATAATAGTAGAATAATTGTGCTAACACACAAAAAGGAAGCAAAAGCAAAAACAGAATTTATTCATTGGGTTGCTGATGACCCACAAGTATAGGGGATCTATCGTAGTCTTTTCGATAAGTAAGAGTGTCGAACCCAACGAGGAGCAGAAGGAAATGATAAACGGTTTTCAGCAAGGTATTCTCTGCAAGTACTGAAATAAGTGGTAACAGATAGTTTTTGTGATGAGATAATTTGTAACGAGCAACAAGTAACAAAAGTAAATAAAGTGCAGCAAGGTGGCCCAATCCTTTTTGTAGCAAAGGACAAGCCTAGACAAACTCATATATAAGGAAAAGCGCTCCTGAGGACACATGGGAATATCGTCAAGCTAGTTTTCATCATGCTCATATGATTCGCGTTCGGTACTTTCATAATTTGATATGTGGGTGGACCGGTGCTTGGGTGCTGTTCTTACTTGAACAAGCATCCCACTTATGATTAACCTCTATTGCAAGCATCCGCAACTACAACAAAAGTATTAAGGTAAACCTAACCATAGCATGAAACATATGGATCCAAATCAGCCCCTTACGAAGCAACGCATAAACTAGGGTTTAAGCTTCTGTCACTCTAGCAACCCATCATCTACTTATTACTTCCCAATGCCTTCCTCTAGGCCCAAATAATGGTGAAGTGTCATGTAGTCGACGTTCACATAACACCACTAGAGGCTAGACAACATACATCTCATCAAAATATCGAACGAATACCAAATTCACATGACTACTAATAGCAAGACTTCTCCCTTGTCCTCGGGAACAAACGTAACTACTCACAAAGCATAAACATGTTCATAATCAGAGGGGTATTAGTATGCATAAAGGATCTAAACACATGATCTTCCACCAATTAAACCAACTAGCATCAACTACAAGGAGTAATTAAGACTACTAGCAACCAACTAGCTCCAATCCCGGACTTGAAGACAAGAATCGAATA
The DNA here is from genome assembly GCF_003073215.2 of Triticum urartu. Classification (NCBI taxonomy): domain Eukaryota; kingdom Viridiplantae; phylum Streptophyta; class Magnoliopsida; order Poales; family Poaceae; genus Triticum; species Triticum urartu. The sequence continues at coordinate 237,534,509 of NC_053026.1, forward strand.
CAAGAGATAAACTAGGGTTTTGAGATGAGATGGTGCTGATGAAGATGTTGATGGAGATTGCCCTCTTCCGATGAGAGGAGCATTGGTGATGACGATGGCGATGATTTCCCCCTCAGGGAGGGAAATTTCCCCGGTAGAACAGATCTGCCGGAGCTCTAGATTGGATCCGCCAAGGTTCCGCCTCATGGCGGCGGAGTTTCATCCTGAAAGGTTGCTTCTTCTTTTTTTCTCGACGAAAGACTTCATATAGGAGAAGATGGTCATCGGAGAGCCACCAGGGGGCCCACGAGGCAGGGGGCGCGCCCTAGGGGGGGCGCCTCCCACCCTCGTGAGAAGGGTGTGGGCCCCCTTGTCTTCATCTTTGGCGAGGATTTTTCATTATTTATTATGAGGTGTTCCGTGGAGTTTCAGGACTTTTGGAGTTGTGCAGAATAGGTCTCTAATATTTGCTCCTTTTCCATCCCAGAATTCCAGCTGCCGGCATTCTCCCTCCTTATGTAAACCATGTAAAATAAGAGAGAATAGCCATAAGTATTGTGACATAATGTGAAATAACAGCCCATAATGCAATAAATATCTATATAAAAGCATGATGCAAAATGGACGTATCAACTCCCCCAAGCTTAGACCTCGCTTGTCTTCAAGCGAAAAGCCGAAGTCGAAAAATATGTCCAGATGTTTAGAGATGAAGGTGTCGATAAAAATAAAATACGGACATGAGGGCATCATGATCATTCTTATAACAGCAACTTTTATAATTTTTGTCATATGATCTCTAATGCTAGAGTAATAATTCAATCACAATATCAAGTATGAATCGTAAACTTCATTGAAAACTAACAAACTACTATCTCGGTCATTGAAGAAATTGCAATTTATCATAACATAGGAAAGAGTCAATGTATAAGAGCTTTTCAGCAAGTCCACATACTCAACTATCATATAATCTTTCACAATTGCTGACACTCACGCAATACTTATGGGTATGGAGTTTTAATCGGACATAGAGAAAGATAGGGGCTTATAGTTTTGCCTCCCAACGTTTTACCTCAAGGGTAATGTCAACAGTAATAGTTCATGAAAACTCACATCCAATTGGCCATATATACCAGGATCTTTCCAACATACTGGGCTTGCCAAAGGATAAAGTGTAAAAAGGAAGGGTGAAAATCACCATGACTCTTGCATAAGGTAGAAGATAATGATAAAAGATAGGCCCTTCGCAGAGGGAAGAAGAGGTTGCCATGCGCTTTTATGGTTGGATGCACAAAATCTTAATGCAAAAGAACGTCACTTTATATTGCCCCTTGTGATATGAACCTTTATTATGCAGTCCGTCGCTTTTATTACTTCCACATCACAAGATCGTATAAAGCTTATTTCTCCCACACCAATCAATCATACATATTTAGAGAGCAATTTTTATTGCTTTGCACCGATGACAACTTGCTTGAAGGATCTTATTCAATCCATAGGTAGATATGGTGGACTCTCATGGCAAAACTGGTTTAAGGGTATTCGGAAGCACAAGTAGTATCTCTACTTGGTGCTGAGAATTTGGCTAGCATGAGGGGAAAAGGCAAGCTCAACATGTCGGAGGATCCAATGGCAATATAATTTATCTCAGATGTACGAACACATAACCCATTACGTTGTCTTCCTTGTCCAATGTCAACTCTTTAGCATGTCATATTTTAATGAGTGCTCACAATCATAAAAGATGTCCAAGATAGTATATCTATATGTGAAGACCTCTCTTTCTTTATTACTTCCTATTAATTGCAACGATGACCAAAACTATTCTTGTCAACCCTCAACAACTTTTATTCATCATACTTCTTCTATGTGAGCTCATTACTCTCCATAAGATTCACATGATCTCTTTGTTTCTTTTTATTTCTTTCTCTTTTCTTTTATTCACTTAGGATCATGGAAAAATAATCAAGCCCTTGACTCAACACTAATCTTTATTATATAGCTCACGGACTTGATTACATGGAAGGATAATAAAGCAAAACTCACAACTAGATCATGCCATAAACTTTATTATACTAGATCAAAATACTACTAATAAGATCGAACTTAAGATAAACGGTAAAGATAAAAGTGATGGTGATACGATACCGGAGCACTCCCCCAAGCTTGGCAGTTGCCAAGTGGAGTGCCCGTACCCAGATACTCAATTCTTCTTTGTTGGAGGAGACGGTGGTGTGATGTTTTTGGCGACGATGCCTCTCAAAATACGATTCTCCTCCTCAAGCTTGTTGACTTGCTGCTTGAGATCCATTTTTTCCTTTCGGAGTTTTCCCCTAACAGCCAAAGCTCCCTACACCCAAGGGTGCTGCATAGCTGCAGGAGAACGAGTGACACTCTTTTTCATATTCTCATAAGAAAGAAATCTAACATTGGAAGGGATAATCGAGTTTGGAATAGCTGAGCTCTGCAGTTCTCCCATTGTGAATCCAGCTTGGAAGCAAGAGGTGACTTCTTGATCCTCCATGGCATCTACCCTCATTAGGTCAGCCTCCATCTCTTCCTCCGTTGCCGGCCCAAAGTGGTCAGGGTCGCTGTTTGCCCTTGGTTCCGGTGCCGGATTAGACACTCGGCTCTCCCGGACTGACTCTTGAGAAGACATCCTGCTCTAATCTGCAGCAGCAATAGCTCAAAACAAAATAGAGGATTTTTGCGTGGTACGGGAGTCAAAACCTTCAGGATAATATATAATGAATTTTTATCGACCAAAATACGTATTGTGTAGGAAAACGGAGTCCGGAAGGCACACGAGGAGCTCACGAGGTAGGGGGCGTGCCCAGGGGGGTAGGGCGCGCCCTCCTCCCTCGTGGGGCCCTCGCCTCCTTCCCTGACTGCTACTTAATTTTGTATTTTTCTAAATATTCCAAAACGGATAAATATTGCCTTAAAAATTGTTTTGGAGTCGGTTTACTTACCGTACCACATACATATTCCTTTTCAGAGTCTAAAACGTTTTGGAAAGTGTCCCTTATGTATTCCTCCGGGGTTATGGTTTCAATAATATTGGTTTCAACATTTATGGGATTACCTGAGATATAATGTTTAATTCTTTGACCATTCACCACCTTCGGATTTGTGCCTTCGAAGTTGTTGATTTTTACAGCACCGGAGCGATAGACCTCCTTGATAACATAGGGGCCTTCCCATTTAGAGAGAAGTTTCCCTACAAAAAATCTTAAACGAGAGTTGTATAGCAATACATAATCACCTACATTAAACTCACGCTTTTGTATCCTTTTGGCATGCCATCTTTTAACCTTTTCTTTAAACAACTTAGCATTTTCATAAGCTTGGGTTCTCCATTCATCGAGTGAGCTAATATCAAATAACCTCTTTTCACCGGCAAGTTTGAAATCATAGTTGAGCTCTTTAATAGCCCAATATGCATTATGTTCTAGTTCGAGAGGTAAGTGACATGCTTTTCCATAGACCATTTTATACGGGGACATACCCATAGGATTTTTATATGCAGTTCTATAGGCCCATAATGCATCATCAAGTTTCTTGGACCAATTCTTTCTAGACCTATTCACAGTCTTTTGCAAAATTAATTTGAGTTCTCTATTACTCAATTCTACTTGACCACTAGACTGTGGGTGATACGGGGATGCAATTCTATGATTGACATCATATTTAGCAAGCATATTACGGAAAGCACCATGAATAAAATGTGAACCACCATCAGTCATTAAATATCTAGGGACTCCAGACCTCGGAAAAATAACTTCTTTAAGCATTTTAATAGAAGTGTTATGATCACCACTACTAGTTGGAATATCTTCTACCCACTTAGTAACGTAATTAACAGCAACTAAAATATGTGTATATTCATTAGAGGCAGGAAAAGGTCCCATATAATCAAATCCCCAAACATCAAACGGTTCAATAACAAGTGAATAATTCATAGGCTTTTCTTGACGTCTACTAATATTACCAATTCTTTGACATTCATCACAAGAAAGGACAAACTTACGGGCATTGTTGAAGAGAGTAGGCCAATAAAAACCGGATTACAATACCTTATGTGCAGTTCTATCTCCCGCGTGGTGTCCTGCATAAGTTTCGGAGTGGCACTTGCGTAGGATCTGTTCCTGTTCATGCTCAAGTACACAACGTCTAATAACACCATCTACTCCTTCTTTATAAATATGTGGGTCATCCCAAAAGTATTGTCTCAAATCATAAAAGAACTTTTTCTTTTGTTGGTATGTGAAGCTAGGTGGTATAAATTTAGCAACTATGTAATTAGCATAATCAGCATACCAAGGGGTACTACGAGAAGTACTTATGACATTTAATTGTTCATCAGGAAAGCTATCATCAATATGTAGTGGGTCATCAAGAACATTCTCTAACCTAGATAAGTTCTCTGCAACGGGGTTCTCAGCTCCTTTTCTATCAACAATATGCAAATCAAATTCTTGTACCAAGAGAACCCATCTAATAAGTCTAGGTTTAGCATCTTTGTTCTCCATAAGATATTTAATAGCAGCATGATCAGTGTGGATAGTTACTTTAGAATCGACAATATAAGGTCTGAACTTATCACAAGCAAATACAACTGCTAAAAGTTCTTTTTCAGTAGTCGCATAATTTCTTTGAGCATTGTCTAGAGTCTTACTAGCATAATGGATAACATTTAATTTCTTATCAACTCTTTGTCCTAGAACATCACCTACAGCATAATCGCTAGCATCACACATAATTTCAAAGGGTAAATTCCAATCAGGTGGCTGAACAATAGGTGCAGAGACTAATGCTTTCTTAAGTATTTCAAATGCTTCTACACAATCATCATCAAAGACAAATGGTATATCTTTTTGTAATAAATTAGTCAGAGGCCAAGAAATTTTTGAGAAGTCCTTAATGAACCTCCTATAAAATCCGGTGTGACCAAGGAAACTTCTTATACCTTTGATGTCCTTGGGACATGGCATATTTTCAATAGCATCAACCTTGGCTTTATCAACTTCAATACCTCTTTCAGAAACCTTATGCCCCAAGACAATATCTTCATTAACCATAAAGTGGCCCTTTTCCCAATTCAAGAAAAGATTAGTTTCTTCACATCTCTGCAAAACTCGATCAAGGTTGCTCAAGCAATCATCAAAAGAAGGTCCATAGACGGAAAAGTCGTCCATGAAAACCTCACAAATCTTTTCACAAAAGTCAGAGAATATAGCCATCATGCATCTTTGAAAGGTAGCAGGTGCATTACATAAACCAAAAGGCATACGTCTATAAGCAAAAGTACCAAAAGGGCATGTAAAATTAGTCTTTGATTGATCTTTAGCCGACACAGGTATTTGAGAGAAACCAAAATAACCATCTAGAAAGCAGTAATGTGTATGTTTGCATAACCTTTCTAGCATTTGATCGTTAAAAGGTAAGGGGTAATGATCTTTCTTAGTAGCCTTATTTTATTTGCGGAAATCAATTACCATCCTATAACCGGTAATAATTCTTTGTGGAATAAATTCATCTTTATCATTAGGAACAACAGTAATACCTCCCTTCTTAGGGACACAATGAACATGACTTACCCACTGACTATCAGCAACGGGATAAATTATACCTGCCTCTAGAAGCTTTAGTATTTCTTTTCTTACCACTTCTTTCATTTTAGGATTCAGACGTCGCTGAGGATCACGAACTGGTTTGGCATCTGCTTACAAATTTATTTTATGTTGACATAGAGTGGGACTAATGCCCTTAAGATCATCAAGAGTATATCCAATAGCAGCACAGTGCTTCTTTAGAGTTTTCAATAATCTTTCTTCTTCATGCTCTGAAAGGTTAGCACTAATAATAACTGGACATATCTTCTTTTCATCAAGATAAGCATATTTAAGATTATCAGGCAATGATTTAAGCTCAAACAAGGGATCACCCTTAGGTGGAGGAGGATCCCCTAGGATTTCAACAGGAAAATTGTGTTTTAGCATAGGTTCTTGTTTAAAGAATACTTCATCTATTTCCCTTCTTTCATTCATAAACATATCATTCTCAAGGTTTGGCAAATATTGTTCTAAAGGATCATTAGGAGGTACGGCAGTACAAGCCAGACCAATAATTTCATCCTTACTAGGAAATTCTTCTTCACGGTGTTGTTTACTAAATTTAGAGAAATTAAACTCATGAGTCATATCATCCAAGCCAATAGTAACAACATTCTTTTCGCAGTCTATCTTAGCATTAACTGTATTCAAGAAGGGTCTACCAAATATAATGGAACAAAAGCTATCTTGTGGAGAACTAAGAACAAGAAAATCAGCAGGATATTTAGTTTTCCCGCACAAGACTTCAACATCTCTAACAATTCCCATTGCTGAAATTGTATCTCTATTAGCAAGTTTAATTGTGACATCAATATCTTCTAACTCAGGAGGTGCAATTTCATTCTTGATTTCTTTATACAAGTCATAAGGTATAACACTAGCACTAGCACCCATATCACATAAGCCATGATAACAATGATCTCCTATTTTAATAGAAATAATAGGCACGCCTACCATAGGTCTATGTTTATCTTTAGCAAAAGGTTTAGCAATTCTAGCAGTTCCACCGTAGAACTGAATAACATGCCCATCAATATTATCAGATAAGAGCTCTTTAACAATAGCAATATTAGGTTCTACTTTAACTTGCTCAGGAGGTGTATATGTTTTAATATTGCTTTTACGAACTACAGTTGAAGATTTAGCATGATCCTTTATCCTAACAGGGAAAGGCGGTTTCTCAACATAAGAGGTAGGAACAATAGGATCATTATAAGTGACAGTCTTTTCTTCAACTTTAATAGGTAGATACTTTTATTTCTATGGGAGGATGATATTTAAACCACTTCTCCTTAGGGAGATCAACATAAGTAGCAAAAGATTCAGAGAAAGAGGCTACTATCTCAGAATCAAGTCCATATTTAGTGCTAAACTTATGGAAAATATCGGTATCCATAAAAGATCTAACACAATCAAAATTATGTGTCATACCTGACTCCTTACCATTGCCGAGGTCCCAATCTTCAGAGTTGCGTTTAATTCTATCCAATAAATCCCATTTGAATTCAATAGTCTTCATCATAAAAGAGCCATCACAAGAAGTATCGAGCATGGTGCGATTATTTTCAGAAAGCCGAGCATAATTTTTTTGAAGAATTGTTTCTCTTGGAAGCTCATGATTGGGGCATGAATATAACATTGATTTAAGCCTCCCCCAAGCTTGAGCGATGCTTTCTCCTTCGTGAGGCCAAAAATTATATATATAATTGTGATCACGATGAACAAGATGCATAGGGTAATACTTTTGATGAAATTTCAATTTCAATCTTCTATAGTTCCATGATCCCATATCATCACATAGCCTATACCATGTCAATGTGTCTCCCTTCAAAGATAAAGGGAAGACCTTCTTCTTAGCAACATCATCGGAAATACTTGCAAGCTTAAATAATCCACAAACTTCATCCACATATATTAGGTGTTCATCAAGATGCTTTGTTCCATCTCCTGTAAAAGGATTAGCTAGCAGTTTTTCTATTATACTCGAAGGATACTTGTAAGGAATTTCACTTTCAATAGGTTCAGTAGGTTGAGGAGCAACTCTTAGCTCTACTGGTCGGGGTGAAAATACCCCGAACAAGCCCCTCAGAGGATTACTTTCCATATAACAAGTGACAGTAAATTTCAGCACACTATATAAATTTTTCCTTACCAAAGGCGCTTCACTCCCTAGCAACGGTGCCAGAAAAGAGTCTTGATGACCCACAAGTATAGGGGATCTATTGTAGTCCTTTCGATAAGTAAGAGTGTCGAACCCAACAAGGAGCAGAAGGAAATGATAAACGGTTTTCAACAAGGTATTCTCTGCAAGTACTGAAATAAGTGGTAACAGATAGTTTTTGTGATGAGATAATTTGTAACGAGCAACAAGTAACAAAAGTAAATAAAGTGCAGCAAGGTGGCCCAATCCTTTAGCAAAGGACAAGCCTGGACAAACTCTTATATAAGGAAAAGCGCTCCCGAGGACACATGGGAATATCGTGAAGCTAGTTTTCATCACGCTCATATGATTCGCGTTCGGTACTTTCATAATTTGATATGTGGGTGGACCGGTGCTTGGGTGCTGTTCTTACTTGAACAAGCATCCCACTTATGATTAACCTCTATTGCAAGCATCCGCAACTACAACAAAAGTATTAAGGTAAACCTAACCATAGCATGAAACATATGGATCCAAATGAGCCCCTTACGAAGCAATGCATAAACTAGGGTTTAAGCTTTTATCACTCTAGCAACCCATCATCTACTTATTACTTCCCAATGCCTTCCTATAGGCCCAAATAATGATGAAGTGTTATGTAGTCGACGTTCACATAACACCACTAGAGGCTAGACAACATACATCTCATCAAAATATCGAACGAATACCAAATTCACATGACTACTAATAGCAATACTTCTCCCTTGTCCTCAGGAACAAACGTAACTACTCACAAAGCATTAACATGTTCATAATCAGAGGGGTATTAATATGCATAAAGGATCTAAACATATGATCTTCCACCAATTAAACCAACTAGCATCAACTACAAGGAGTAATTAACACTACTAGCAACCTACTAGCACCAATCCCGGACTTGAAGACAAGAATCGGGTACAAGAGATGAACTAGGGTTTTGAGATGAGATGGTGCTGATGAAGATGTTGATGGAGATTGCTCTCTCCCGATGAGAGGAGCGTTGGTGATGACGATGGCGATGATTTCCCCCTCCGGGAGGGAAGTTTACCCGGCAGAATAGCTCTGCCGAAGCTCTAGATTGGATCTGCCAAGGTTCCGCCTCATGGCGGCGGAGTTTCGTCCCGAAAGGTTGCTTCTTCATTTTTTTCTCGACGAAAGACTTCATATAGGAGAAGATGGTCATCGGAGAGCCACCAGGGGGCCCACGAGGCAGGGGCGCCCTAGGGGGGGCGCCCCCCACCCTCGTGAGAAGGGTGTGAGCCCCCTGGTATTCATCTTTGGCGGGGATTTTTCATTATTTGTTATAAGGTGTTCCGTGGAGTTTCAGGACTTTTGGAGTTGTGCAGAATAGGTCTCTAATATTTGCTCCTTTTCCAGCCCAGAATTCCAGCTGCTGGTATTCTCCCTCCTTATGTAAACCTTGTAAAATAAGAGAGAATAGCCATAAGTATTGTGACATAATGTGAAATAACAGCCCATAATGCAATAAATATCGATATAAAAGCATGATGCAAAATGGACGTATCAGTTGCCTCCCAACAAGCGTTATAGTTTTATGCCCTTAGCTAGGCATAAGGCAAGGATCTATGTTTTGTCATCCTTGTTCTTAACTTTCTTAGAGGTATTTTCATCATGAGGCTTTGTAAACACAACATAAAACATGTTATCCATAGAGTCCTTAGCAATCCTAAGTTGGTTTTCATCATACCCCTTTTGATTCCCCGCAACAATCCAAGAGTAATGTTGATTAACATTATTGAAAACTTGTTGGATTATATCTAGAACTGGGACTTCCTTTTTAAGATTCTCATCAAAGATTTTATTGTCCCCAAGAAAATGTCTTAAAGCATAGTCATTATTGTAAATAATTTCATCTATCACAAGTTTTTCACGATTTATACCATAAAAGTCAAAGATTTCCCTAGCTTCCCGTATTATGTAGTCAAACTCATTCATAAGAGCAAGAGTGGCCAAATTTTTAGCTCTAGGATTCTTTATGATGGGGACCTCAAAAAACAATGTTTGCAAGGTAGGATGGGTACAAATAAATTTACTTTCAAGTTTCAGAACTAGTGCTGAAACTGCATCCGCATAAGATCTAGTAGTTTTAAGTATAGGGGCATCATCAAGACTAAGCTTCCCACCACAATTGAAAAATTCTTGGATACGTTCTTTTCCCATAACGTTCCCTTGCCCTGAAATAAAGGTTTTGGCATCCAGATTATCCGTACGTCCAATTTTAGGAGTTAGGACATCATCTATTGGTGCCATACTGAAATCAATCATGATTGCAAGAAAAGGATAGATCTAACAAGAAAACGACGAACAGAAAAGAGAGGCGAATAGAACGGCAAATTTTTGTGAAGTGGGGGAGAGGAAAACGAGAGGCAAATGGCACATAATGTAAATTTCAAGGATATGAGATTTGTGATTAGGAACCTGGTATATGTTGAAGATCCCCCCGGAAACGGCGCCAGAAATTACTTTTGATGTCGCTTGAAGCTATGTTGGTATTTCCCCAAAGTGGAAGGGATGATGTAGCACAACGGCGGTAGGTATTTCCCTCAGATATGAAACCAAGATTATCAAACCAGTAGCAGAACCAAGCAACACAACGTGATAGAGGCAAAGGTGTCCCGTCTTTCGATGAGATGGTGGCTATCGTTTTTGAGGAAGTCGACTTTGACGATCCGACTACGAACGTGCAAGGATGTCGCGCCTTAGCAATCGCTAAACCAACTCCGAGAGGTTATTGAACACGCCGGAGCACGATCAACCTGACCACGAATGTCTGTTTCCTGCAGGCAAATGAAGAACAAGCAAGAAACTGAGATTGCAATCTGGATATTGCGAATATAAGAGGAAAGCTTTATTGATCAAGGTGGGGTTCTGTGACGCCTTTGTCTGGTCGTTGAACACAAACAAAGTACGCGAAGTTGTAGCTATGGCGAACTTTAATCTAAACAAAACCCAAAGTCTAAACGACGCTCTAAGGGCTGTGTATATGGAGGAAGAGGGGGGAATTTTGTGGCCCTTGGAGGAGGGGTCCGAAACCAACCCTAACTCTTGTTTCCCCACACATACGGACTCTAAAAACAGTCTATACTTAAGTATTTCGAAAATACATGGGCCTGGCCCAATAATAAGGTGACGCAGCACCTAGAATAGCCTTTGGACGAAATTTATTAAGTGGCATCTTGTATATTTCGTCCAAGGCTTCATGCACTCCTTATGGTGGCTTCAAAGTCCTGAAATCATCACTTGTAACTCCGTTCTTGAGTCCCTTGCGCATGCCATCATCTCCATGCTTGAAATTGCTCCAAGGTTCATCTTTCTTGTCCAAACTAGGCCCTTCATTTGTAAGCAAAACAAATGTATCCAATTTTGGCAGCATCATATTCTCATGAACATTAGAATCGTTACCAAGAAACGAAAGTACATGATAATTCAATTGGCGTGCGCGAGCTCTAGTAATTGGTCCAGTGTGTATAGCAGCGGGGGCTGTGGGTGTAACAATGGTATTGATGTGCTCATCATCCTCCCCTTCTTGAAATGAAGTCGTCCTCGACAGAAGCTCATCTTCCTCACCCAAATAAGGCTTCAAATCTGCAATGTTAAAAGTGGGACTAACCCCAAAATCTGCAGGCAACTCAAGTTTATATGCATTATAATTTATTTTATCTAACACCTTAAAAGGACCATCAACACGTGGAAGTAGCTTTGATTTGCGCAAATTAGGAAATCTATCCTTACACAAATGTAACCAAACAAGATCTCCAAGTGCAAACACAACATGTTTTCTACCCTTATCTCCAGCAAGTTTATATTTAGCATTCATACGCTCAATGTTTTCCTTAGTTAACTCATGCATTTTTAAAATCAATTCAGCATGTTCTTTAGCACCAAAATTAACCTTCTCCGAAGATGGAAGAGGCAAGAAATCAATAGGTGCACGAGGTAGGAAACCATACACAATTTCAAAAGGGCACATCTTAGTAGTAGAATGCAATGAACGATTATAAGCAAATTCAATATGAGGCAAGCATTCTTCCCACATTTTCTTGTTATTCTTCAAAAAAGCCCTAAGCATAGTAGACAATGTTCTATTGACTACTTCAGTTTGTCCATCAGTTTGGGGGTGACAAGTAGTACTAAAAAGCAGTTTAGTCCCCAACTTAGCCCATAAACATCTCCAAAAGTGGCTAAGAAATTTAGTATCAAGATCTGAAACAATAGTATTTGGCACACCATGCAAGCGAATAATTTCACGAAAGAACAAATCAGCAACATTAACAACATCATCGCTTTTGTGACATGGTATAAAGTGCGCCATTTTCGAGAATCTATCCACGACAACAAATATGCTATCCCTCCCCTTCTTTGTTCGAGGTAAACCTAAAACAAAGTCCATAGATATATCCTCCCAAGGAACACTAGGTACATGCAAAGGCATATAAAAACCATGAGGATTGAGTCATCACTTAGCTTTTTGACATGTAGTGCAGCGAGCAACAAAACGCTCAACATCCCGTCTCATCTTTGGCCAAAAGAAATGTGTAGCAAGTATATCCTCCGTCTTCTTGACGCCAAAGTGTCCCGTTAATCCTCCTCCATGCGGCTCCTGCAACAACAAAAGACGAACGGAGCTAGCTGGAATGCATAGCTTGTTAGCACGAAACACAAATCCATTGTTAAGAACGAACTTGTTCCAAGTTCTCCCTTCCTTACAATTATGTAATACATCTTTAAATTCAGCATCATGCACATATTGATCTTTGATGGTCTCCAAACCAAATATTTTGAAGTCAAGTTGTGAAAGCATAGTATAACGACGGGACAATGCATCAGCAATAACATTTTCTTTACTCTTCTTGTGTTTAATGACATAAGGGAAAGTCTCAATGAATTCAACCCATTTAGCATGCCTACGGTTCTGTTTTGCTTGACTTTTAATGTGTTTCAAAGATTCATGATCAAAATGTATAACAAATTCCTTAGTCCATAAATAATGTTGCCATGTTACTAAGGTCCGAACAAGATCATATAATTCTTTATCATAAGTAGAATAGTTCAGACTAGGCCCACTCAATTTTTCAGAAAAGTATGCAACAGGTTTGCCATCTTGTAATAACACACCTCCTAATCCAATTCCACTAGCATCACATTCAAGCTCAAAAGTCTTATTAAATCAGGAAGTTGGAGTAAAGGAGCATGTGTCAACTTATCTTTCAATACTGTGAAGGCTTCTTCCTATGTGGTACCCCAAACAAAAGGCACATCCTTCTTTGTAAGCTCGTTGAGAGGTGCAGCAATGGTGCTGAAATCTCTCACAAAACGCCTATAGAAACCAGCGAGCCTAAGGAAACTCCTCACTTGTGTGACCGTTTTGGGCTGCGGCCAACTCTCAATAGCTTCAATCTTAGCTTTATCAACTTCAATTCCTTGTGGAGTAACAACATAGCCAAGAAAAGATACTCGGTCGGTGCAAAAGGTGCGCTTTCTAAGGTTACCAAACAAATGTGCATCACGTAGAGCAATAAAAACAGCACGTAAATATTCCAAATGTTCCTCCAAAGATTTTCTATAAATCAATATGTCATCAAAGTAAACTACCACAAATCGTCCAATGAAATCACGTAAAATTTCGTTCATTAATCTCATGAAAGTACTAGGTGCAGTAGTTAACCCAAAAAGCATGACTAACCACTCATATAATCCAAACTTAGTTTTAAATGCTGTTTTCTATTCATCTCCCAATTTCATACGAATTTGATGGTATCCACTATGCAAATCAACTTTGGAGAAAAATGTAGAGCCACTCAATTCATCAAGCATATCATCTAGCCTAGGAATAGGATGACGATAACGAATAGTAATATTATTAATGCCTCTACAATCAACGCACATACGTGATGTACCATCCTTTTTCGGCACTAAAATGATAGGAACAACACAAGGACTAAGGGATTTGCGTATATAACCTTTGTTGAGCAGCTCTTGTACTTGACGCATAATCTCCTTCATCTCCTCTGGATTGGTACGGTATGGTGCATGGTTGGGTAATGATGCACTAGGAATTAAGTCAATTTGATGCTCAATCCCTCGAATAGGTGGTAATCCCGGTGGCATGTCTTTTGGAAAGACATCAGTGAACTCCTGCAAAATGTTAGTGACAGCAGTAGGCAAAGAGGAAGGCACGTCCTTGAATGAAAATAATGCCTCTTTGCACAAAAAAGCATAGCAAACAGATTTGCTAAAATCTAGATCATCAATATCAGATTTGGTGGCAAGTAAACATGCACTTTTCAATTTAATTTCAGAAGCAACACTAGATGGTTTATTATTAGGCTTCATTTGTTGCTCAAATTCTTTTGCCACCATCTGATTTTCACTCTTATTTTCTCCTGTTTTGCTTTATTAGCTCTATTAATATCATCTTTCAAAACGGAATCAGGAGTCATAGGAAGCAAAGTAATATTTTTGTCCTCATGAACAAGAGTATACTGATTGTTTCTACCATGGTGTACAGAATTTTTATCAAATTGCCATGGTCTACCAAGTAATAAGGAACAAGCTTGCATAGGTACCACATCACAATCAACATAATGAGTATATGTAGAGATACTAAAATGCACATAAACAGTACATGTTACCTTAACCTTGTCGTTATTGTTGAACCATTGAATGTAGTAAGGATGTGGATGTGGTCTTGTGGTGAGAGATAGCTTCTCCACCATCTCCATGCTAGCCAAGTTGTTGCAGCTCCCTCCATCTATGATGACGCGAACAGAACGTTCCTTCACAACTCCCTTTGTATGGAACAAATTATGCCTCTGATTTTTCTTAGCTTGTGTGACCTGCACACTCAAAACACGTTGAGCAACTAAACATTCATACCTGTCAGCATCTTTAGGAGCCATGTATTGCGTCTCATGATCAGAATCATCTCCACCATGTTCTTCACGTGTAATATGAGCCAAAGTCTCCTCATCATAGTCACTAGCGGACTCATACCCACCATCCTCAGTAGCAATCATCACACGCTGAGATTTGCATTCTCTCGCAAAATGTCCTCTTCCCTTACAACGATGACAAATAATATCACTTGTGTGCCTATTGATGCCATGGAAGAAGAAGAGCTCTGCGCAGGCCCTGCAGGTGTGCTCTTGGCAGATAGTGGTGGTTGTGCCTGCTTTCTTGTATCACGGCTGGAGGTGGCACCTGATGGAGATGCTGGTGCAGTGGAAGTAGAGGATGCACGTGGCGTCCATAATGAAGGTCGACCTGCAGAAAAATTAGTTCGCCCCAATGCTTGTCGATCCTGCACTTCACGTTCAGCTTTACAAGCAAGAAGGAATAAATGAGTGATATTAGTATACTCCTTATACTCTAGAATGGTCTGAATCTCTCTATTTAATCCACCCATAAAACATGCAAGCATAGCTTCATTCTCCTCAACAATACCACATCTAATCATGCCAGTTTGTAATTCCTGATAATATTCTTCTATAGAATTTTTTCCTTGTCTTAAACGCTGCAATTTTTGAAGTAATTCACGTTGATAATATGGTGGAACCCAACGAGTACGCATAGCAGTTTTCAAAGCAGCCCAAGTAGCTGGAATAGGATATAATCTACAATGCTCAGACCACCAAACACATGCAAAACTAGTGAAACCGCAAACAGCAGCAGGAACACGTCTCTCCTCGGGATATTGTAAACATGTAAATTGGTGTTCAGTTTCTAACTCCCAAGTAAGATATATATCAGGAACATATCTACCCTCAAATGGTGGAATATTCAATTTCAGTTTAGGGAGATGGTCATGATCTCGTACCTGAGGGGGAGTCCTACCATTGCCATTATTTGCATGTGGACGACCTGGTGGTTGTGGTACTGGTGGTTGCACGTAGTTCTGATTTTGATCAACCTCATCCTCGTAATCTCCCGCAAAATCATCCTCCTCTGCATCAGTAGCAGGAGCCACAAAAGTATCAACCACAAGACCAATAGTTTGACCAGGCGCAAGAGGGAGACGGCTCGCTCGGCGAAGGGCTGTTTCGCGACGTGGAGGTAGTCGTTGTTGTTGCTGTTGTGGTAGAGGTGTGTTAGGTGCAGCCGGTTGTGGTGGTGGAAGACGCGTGAGAAATTCATTAAACCTATTATCGAGCTTTGTTTCGAACGTCTTCTTCATGCTATCTATCTTCTCCATGGCCTCTTCAAATCTGTTTAGCACATCTTGCACGTGTGCACTCATCATTTGTTGAAATTTATCATGCAACTCCTTATTCGTCATGTTCTCCCAGCCAGTCTCGTCGGCTTGTGATCCTGCCATGGTTAGCAGCAATAGAAACACACAAGAATATGATCTTGCGAACTACTAACAAGAGGTGGTGGTGGGTGTCACAAATCCGTCAAGCAAATCTCAAATTCTTACCAGTTCTTACCCAGCAGCAGGTGGCGATCGGCAACCGTCGTAGTCAAAACTCTCAAAGCTGGATAGAGCGATTACCAGGGATAGTCAAATGCACGACGTAGATGTATGTGGAGCTGGGAAGGCTTATAATATGGTAGCAAAAAGGGTCAGCAATAATCAATTCAGAGATGCAAAGTTGAATAAACGCTCAATGATGGTACTGTGCTGGTCCTAGGCTAGACCGTGCTAGAGACACGAGCCTAGAACACCAACAAAATCACGGCGTTGCACGTAAACAAGGGAGGAGCACGTTCTGAATTTTTTTTAACTTTCTTTCCTCTTTTTTTTCTGCAACAATTTTTTTTCGAAAAAGACTACGAATGGTCTAAAAACTACCTAGCCAGAATTTTCCAGACCTAGTTTTTTTTAAACTGGACCTATTTTTCAACTACGGGTAGCACAGAAGTTGGGGAGTCAGACTCTGTCACGACTCGGAGTATGGCGTGATATGGAAATCCAAAACAAAGCAACAAATACTGGACTCAGACTAGGACTGGTGGCGGAGATGAATCTGGTGGAACTCGGACTGGTGGCGAATATATGTAGGGCGGTGGAACACGGACTCGTGGCGAATCTGTGATGGAGGTGGACTTGGATTATCATGATGGGGGTGGATAGGTGGTATATGGCAGCGGCGATGATGATGGTGGTATATGGCAGCGGTGATGACGATGGTGGTATATGGCAGCGGTGACGATGATGGTGGTATATGGCAGCAGTGATGATGATGATGTGGCGGCGGCGTGACTACTTGTGAATAGAACTCGAAACTCTAAAGGACTAGACACTAAGACCAGCAACTAGACACGATGATGCAACCGCAAACTCAACAATGCAAAACCCTGAAAAGATTATGCAAAGGCTCGGATTGGTTCGGGTATGATGAACTAACCCTAATTTTTTTTGGCTTTTTCGTGGACTGTAGGTATGAAGAACAGACTCGATCTAAACTATGAAAAACTGTAAAATCTCACCGAGCAACCTGAAAATATGATACCACTTGATAGAGGCAAAGGTGTCCCGTCTTTCGATGAGATGGTGGCTATTGTTTTGGAGGAAGTCGACTTTGATGATCCAACTACGAACGTGCGAGGATGTCGCACCTTAGCAATCGCTAAACCAACTCCGAGAGGTTATTGACCACGCCGGAGCACGATCAACCTGACCACGAAGGTCTGTTTCCTGCAGGCAAATGAAGAACAAGCAAAAACTGAGATTGCAATCTAGATATTGCGAATATAAGAGGAAAGCTTTATTGATCAAGGTGGGATTCTGTGACCCTTTGTCTGGTCGTTGAACACAAATGAAGTACGCGAAGTTGTAGCTATGGCAAACTTTAATCTAAACAAAACCCAAAGTCTAAACGACGCCCTAAGGGCTGTATATATGGAGGAAGAGGGGAGAATTTCGTGACCCTTGGAGGAGGGGTCCAAAACCAACCCTAACTCTTGTTTCCCCACACATACGGACTCTAAAAACAACCTATACTTAAGTATTTCGAAAATACATGGGCCTGGCCCAATAATAAGGTGACGCAACACCTAGAATAGCCTCTGGACGAAATTTATGAAGTGGCATCTTGTATATTTCGTCCAAGGCTTCATGCAATCCTTATGGTGGCTTCAAAGTCCTGAAATCATCACTTGTAACTCCGTTCTTCAGCCCCTTGCGCATGCCATCATCTCCATGCTTGAACTTGCTCCAAGGTTCATCTTTCTTGTCCAAACTAGGCCCTTCATTTGCAAGAAAAACAAATGTATCCAATTTAGGCAGCATCATATTCTCATGAACATTAGAATCGTTACCAAGAAACGAATGTACCTGATAATTCAATTGGCGTGCACGAGCTCTAGTAATTGGTCCAGTATGTATAGCAGCAGGGGTTGTGGGTGTAACAATGGTATTGATGTCCCCATCACAATGTAAACAGCCCCTACACACAGATAACAAATCCTCGCAACCCACGTGTTAAAGGGGTTTTCAATCCCTCTCGGGGTAACGGTGCCAGAAATTGGCAAACGGACGTGAGAGGGTTGTAAATATTCATATATCGAACGCCAAATAAAATAAATTGCAGCAAGGTATTTTTGGATTTTTGGTTTAATGGACCTGAAAATAAAAGGCAAATAAAATAGATTGCGAAGGCAAATAATATCAGAAAGAGACCCGGGGGCCGTAGGTTTCACTAGTGGCTTCTCTCGAGAAAATTAGCAAAGCGATGGGTGAACAAATTACTGTTGGGCAATTGATATAACTTCAAACAATTATGATGATATCCAGGCAATGATCATTATATAGGCATCATGTCCAAGATTAGTAGATCGACTCCTGCCTGCATCTACTACTATTACTCCACACATCGACCGCTATCCAGCATGCATCTAGTGTATTAAGTTCGTGGAGAAATGGAGTAATGTAATAAGAACGATGACATGATGTAGACAAGATCTATCTATGTAGAGATAGACCCCATCGTTTCATCCTTAGTAACAACGATACATACGTGTTGGTTCCCCTTCTGTCACTGGGATCGAGCACCGTAAGATCGAACCGACTACAAAGCACCTCTTGCCATTGCAAGATAAATAGACCAAGTTGGCCAAACAAAACCCAAATATCAGAGAAGAAATATGATGCTATAAGCAATCATGCATAACAGAGATCAAAGAAACTCAAATACTTTCATGGATATAAAAAGATAGATCTGATCATAAACTTCAAGTTCATTGGATCCCAACAAACACACCGCAAAGGAGTTACATCATATGGATCTCCAAGAGACCATTGTATTGAGAATCAAGAGAGAGATGAAGCCATCTATCTACTAACTACGGACCCGAAGGTCTACAAAGAACTACTCATGCATCATCGGAGAGGCACCAATGGAGGTGGTGAACCCCATCCGAGATGGTGTCTAGATTGGATCTGGTGGTTCTGGACTTTGCGGCGGCTGGATGAATATTTCATCGACTCCCATAGGGTTCTGAAAATATTGGGGTATTTATAGAGAACAGAGGCGGTCCGGGGGCACCCGAGGTGGGCACAACCTACTAGGGCGCGCCCTGGTGGGTTGTCCCCTCCTCGAGACTCCCCTAGGTGCAACCAGGGCCCAACATGTTCCTTCTGGTCCATAAAAAATCTCCATAAAGTTTCATGGCATTTGGACTCCGTCTGATATTGATTTTCTGCGATGTAAAAAACACGGAAAAAATAGGAACTGGCACTTGGCACTATGTCAACAGGTTAGTACCAAAAAATGATATAAAATGACTATAAAATGATTATAAAACATCCAAGATTGATAATATAACAGCATGGAACATTAAAAAATTATAGATACGTTGAAGACGTATCAATGACGAGGAGTCTCGAAATGGTCGAGAGGTAAAGATTGATATATAGGACGATGGTATTCGGACACCGGAAGTGTTCCGGAGGGTATGAGGTACTTATCAGGTCACTAGAAGGTGTTTTGGGTACCCCCGGCAATCCTATGGTCCATATGGGCCTTGTGAAGGAACACACCAGCCCACAAGGGGCTGGTGCGCCCTATAAGGCTATAGGAGGAGGAGAAGGAAATGGGGGAAGGGAAAGGAAAGTGTGGATTAGGATTCCCACTTCCTTCCCTCACCCCCTCTTTCATTGCCCTTCATGCATAGATGGAGGGGGGCGCAGGACAAGGCAGGGCCCCTTGGTGGTGGCGTCCAACCCTAGGGCGCCCCTGGCTGCCTTTCCTCCCCTCCCACCTATATATATGTGGGGAGGGGGCACCTAGAACACACAACATCAATTGTTAGCCATGTGCGGTGCCCCCCTCCATAGTTTACAACCGCGGTCATATTCTTGCAGTGCTTAGGCGAAGCCCTGTGCGGATCACTTCACCATCACCATCACCACGCCGTCATGTTGAAGGAACTCATCTACTTCCTTGACACCTTGCTGGATCAAGAAGGCGAGGAACGTCATCGCGCTGAACGTGTGCAGAACTCGGAGGTGCCGTACGTTCTTTACTTTATCAGTCAGAGCTAGAAGAAGTTCAACTACATCAACCGCATTGTCAAACGCTTCCACTTTCGGTCTACGAGGGTATGTAGACACACTCTCCCCCTCTCGTTGCTATGCATCTCCTAGATAGATCTTGCATGAGTGTCGGAGTTTTTTTTTGAAATTGCATGCTATGTTACCCAACAGTAGTATGAGTTCCATAATAGTTGCACCCGTGGAATGTCATGCCTGTTAAAGAACTTATATAAGAACTTTGTCAGTAGTGCTCTGTTATGTGTTCGGAGGTCAAAAACTCCTAGTCCATTGGCTTTTTTGGGTAAACATATAGTCTCCCATTGGGCCAGACATTTGCCATGTTTGTTGATATTTTTCCCATACCATAAGAAGCATCTTCCATATTTTTCAAAGTGATCTAGGATAGTAAAAGGGACTCTAATGCTGCCATTGCAAAGATGGGAAGAGCATTGATCATGGCCTTAAGGTGTACCAATCTTCCTGCATATGACATCATAGACGCAATACCAGAAAGCCTAACATCTAACCTTGATACCTGTAACGCCCTCGATGCGGCTATATCTCCCACGTGTCGAAGCACGACTTAGAGGCATAACTGCATTGAAAGCAATGTCGCAAGTGAGGTAATCTTCACACAACCCATGTAATACATAAGGGAAAGAGAAGTTACATAGTTGGCTTACAATCGCCACTTCACACAATTACATGAATAAAGCATTACATCAACCAAATACACTCAACGTCCGACTACGGAACCCAAAATAAAAGAAGAACCCCAAATGCGACACGGTCCCCGATCGACCCCAACTGGGCTCCACTACTGATCAACTAGAACGAAACAACACAAAGGACAAGATCTTCATCGAGCTCCTCCTGAGCTTGGTGGCGTCATCTGCACGGACTCATCGACACCTGCAAGCTGGTTTTGGAAGTATCTGTGAGTCACAGGGACTCAGCAATCTCGCACCCTCGCGATCAAGACTATTTAAGCTTATGGGTAAGGCAAAGGTATGAGGTGGAGCCGCGGCAAGCGACTAGCATATATGGTGGCTAACATACGCAAATGAGAGCGAGAAGAGAAGGCAAAAGCACGGTCGGACACCTATGATCAAGAAGTGATCCTAGAACAACCTACGTCAAGCATAACTCCAACACTGTGTTCACTTCCCGGACTCCGCCGAGAAGAGACCATCACAGTAACACACGCGGTTGATGTATTTTAATTAAGGTCAACTTCAGGTTTTCTACAACTGGACATTAACAAATTCCCATCTACCCATAACCGCGGGCACGGCTTTCAAAAGTTCAAATCCCTGCAGGGGTGTCCCAACTTAGCCCATAACAAGCTCTCACGGTCAACGAAGGATATTCCTTCTAGCGGGAAGACCCGATCAGACTCGGAATCCCGGTTACAAGACATTTCGACAAGGTAAAACTAAACCAGCAACACCGCCCGAATGTGCCGACAAATCCCAATAGGAGCTGCACATATCTCTTTCTCAGGGCACACTCAGATTGTCCAAACTTCCGGTAGGCCAGCCCAGAGTTGCCCCTGGTAGCCACCGGCGGCTAACAGTTTGGACCAACACTCCGAGGAGCACTGGCCCAGGGGGGGGTTAAAATAAGATGACCCTCGAGTCTGCAGAACCCAAGGGAAAGAAAAGGCTAGGTGGCAAATGGTAAAACCAATGTCGGGCATTGTTGGAAGAGTTTTACTCAAGGCAAACTGTCAAGGGGTTCCCATTATTACCCAACCGCGTAAGGAACGCACAATCCGGGAACACAACACCGATATGACAGAAACTAGGGCGGCAAGAGTGGAACAAAACACCAGGCAAGAGGCCGAGCCTTCCACCCTTTACCAAGTATATAGATGCATTAAGATAACAAGATAATATAATGATATCCCAACAAGTAAATAAATGTTCCAACAAGGAACGGCCTTCAAATCTTCACCTGCAACTAGCAACGCTATAAGAGGGGCTGAGCAAAGCGGTAACATAGCCAATCAATGGTTTGCTAGGACAAGGTGGGTCAGAGGCTTGGTCAACAATATAGGAGGCACGATAAGCAAGTAGTAGGTATCGCGGCATAGGCATAGCAAAAGAGCGAGCAATCTAGCATAGCAAAGATAGTAGGGATTTCGAGGGTATGATCATCTTGCCTAAAATCCCGCAAGGAAGAAGAACGCGTCCATGAAGAAGACAAACGGACGTAGTTGAACGAATCCTCACAAACGCGACGTTATCGGAATACCGAGAAGAAGCAACACCGGAAAGAAGCAAGCAACATAGTAAACAACCAACACATCAACATGGCACGATGCGCAAACAAGTATGATGCATGTCCGGTTTAATGAAGCATGGCATGGCAAAGTGCACAAACAATCCTACAAATTAAGTGGAGCTCAATATGCAACTTCGTTGCATATTGACGGAGCACCACATCAATTATTTAGTTCGATCTCGTTTATGTACCCAACAATATTAAATGTTGTTAAACATGGCAAGAGGGTGAAGCAAATGAAAACTACCCATCTAGTCAAGTTTAAATGAGGCCGGGAACAACAAATAGCAAATCCGGAAACTCCTCATGTGCATATATTAGGTTAGGTCCTGTTCTGCCCTAAACCATATTTTGGAGTTGTTAGGCATGCAAAACAATGTCACCATGATAAACTAGATAAAATTCTACCCCATGTACATATAAAGTTTATTAAAATCCGAGTTACTGTTATTTAGTTATGAATTAAAGCATTTTAACATGGCATAGGAGCAAATTTAATCAAACAGCAATTTAAACATCTCAAACATGGATGAAAGTTGCATATTATGAATCTTGACAAAATTCTAAACAAGTTTCCTATATAAGTTGTTTAATTCCGATGCATGGGTGAGAAGTTATTAGATGCGTGGTTCAAGGGGCTAAACTGCAAAACTGGTTTTCCCTGGATAAATGGACAAATCGCGGAACGAAAAAAAAACGTGACATGGGCCGAATCTGGCTGGCCTAGCAGGAACAGGAGCTGGGGGGCAGCTCTCCACGGGCCAAGGCCCAGGTCGATGGAGCCGGCTGGATCGCGGGCTTGGCTGGCCCACATGTGCGCGAGGAAGGTGGACTAGTAGGGAAGCGCTCGTCATCCTCTGCTCGAGCAGAGGCAGGAGCATGGCGCGGCAGCTGCCGGCGATGGGGACGGCGGCACGATGCGTAGGGAGCCGGAGGACGACGGGGATGGATGGATCCGAGGACGGGTGTTCCAGATCCGGTGACACGGGTGGTCGACGGCGCTCGGGGATGCGGGATCCGGCGAGGTGGAGCTCGTCCATGGAGGCGGTGGCAGTTTCCTGTGGCAACAGAGGGAGGGAGAGAGCTGGTGAGGAGAGGAAGGAGAACGGGAAGGCAGAGAGAGGGAGGCGAGTGTGGCACTGGCCTGCTGTCAAGGTGCTCGCCGGCGTTGAGGCTTCGGTGGCCGACGAGTGCATGGTGGCGAGGACGGGCGGTGAAGGGGCAGAGAGGCGGCGACGCCGGGAAGTTCGGGCACGGGGCTCTCGCAGCTCGGGGCGCGGGGGAGTTGCGGGCGTGCAGCAGCGGCTCGGGCCCGCTTCGGCCCAGCGGCGGGCCACGGATGGGCCAGGGCGGGCCGCGGCGAAGTGGGGGCACTGGGGAGGCGACGTGGGGCGCTGGGGTTGGCTGCAGGGCGCCGGGAGGCGGCGTGTCACGCCCGGATTGGTCCGGGACGCGGCGGTGGCGGCGACAAGTGGCGGAGGTGGAGTGGGGCGGCGCTGAATCCGAGGAGGAGGGGGGGTTGGCTGCGGCAGGAGGTAGGGGAAGGGGTCTAGGTTGCCCAAAATGGACTAGGGGTGTCCATATATAGCAAATTTGCTAGGGTTTGGGGGTTAGGAGGGGTTTTCGAGCCGTACGATCGCGATCATGCGGCTTCGGACAGAGGGGGGACTAGGTGGGCTGTGAAGAGAGGCCTCGGGCTGAGAGGAGAGAAGAGAAGTGAGGCCCGGCGACTGTTCCGGAGACCAAAACGTCCGGCGAAATTACCGGCAACGGTGCCACTATAAATTTAACGGTTGGGCTATCAAACGAACTCCGAATGCGATGAAACTTGACAGGCGGTCTATCTACACTATAATAAGACCGCACGTCAACTCTCGTCCCATTCCGAGAACATTTTCCGGCCACTTGTAAAACACTATTTCAGACATGCCGCGGGCACGTGCAAGTGGTCTGGACCCAGAACGGACAGCAGAGGGAACTGGGGGAACCCGGACGGATGCAGGTTTTGAAAACATGATGACATGATATGCAATGCATGACACGCAAGCAATGACAAGGCAACAACAGCGAATAACTAGAGGACACCTGGCACATCGATCACGGGATGTTACAACACTCCACCACTACGAGAGGATCTCGTCCCGAGATCTAGAATGGCACCAGAGGGAAAAACGGAAGAGAAAGAGAAGAGGTAAAACTAAGTTGCTTCTTTGACAAACGAGTGAAACCAAAGAACCTTGAAAAGGTTGAGCAAAATGAAAGAAAGAAAGCAACAGAGAAGAACAAAGTTGAAAGCACTCCGTTGGAAAAAGGAACAAGGAAGAACAAATTCAGACAGCACTCCAATTGAAAAGAAAAGGAATTGAAGAAGAACTTGATAAGATGAGAAGATACTTGATGAAATCGCAATACACTGCCTCTCTAACTATTAAATGAATGGAACAAGGGGTAAGAAAGATCTCGGATAGCACTCCGGTTTAGAAGAGATGAAAAACTTGATAAAATGAAAGAGCTTGAGCAAAAGGGACACAACACTCCGGTTAAAACAAGATAGGGAAGGTATAAGAATGATATAAATTTGGACAGCACTTCGACTATAAATGGAAGAAATTGAACATGATCTTGACAAACCGAGATGAGGAGTGAAAAGAGCAACATCACTAGACCTCCGGGAGAAAGAATAGAAGTTGGCTCTTGGAAAGGAAAGAATTGAGAGGAAAAAGACATCTTCTACCACAATAGAATTTGAAAAGCATCCTTAAAAGAAGGGTTGAACGAAATTGTTGGAAAACCAACAATGAAAAAGATAAGCTTGATATGTTCTTATGGAATACATTTCAAATTATGAGGTGACAACCTGCCACTCACGGGAAAAGAACTGGATTGATAAAAACAAGGAGACGAGAAACTATTTCGCACCGGAAAAGATAAAAGAAGACATTTGATCATTTATAAGCACCATAGATAGCAACAATCCTTAGGGAAAGCTTTAGGTGAAATATAACCCAAGATAACTCCAATGACGAGATTAATGGATTTAAAATACCTCATTGTTAACAATGTGTGAATCATGAAGCATGAACTCAAATTATGAAGAATGACATAATACCACCTCCAAAGATACGGTAGAAAGAAATTGCACTCCGGATTGCAAGATGAAGAAAACTTGAGCTCCTTTTAAAAGAATCTCAATGAACACTTCGAGAAGGAATTAAATCCTTGATGAACCACCATGTAGAACCTCCATGAAGAACTCTGGTAAACAAAAGAAAGAGAAAATGAAAACACAAGGTGAATCCTTGCAATGATTTAGATGGATCTCCATGATAATTAGAGCTTGGAACTCCGGGAAAGAAAAGATGAACCAATTGAAACCAAGAATTTGATGAACCTCCAGAATAATTGAATTTACTCGATGAAACAAGAATAAGAATTACATTATGCTTATCCTTCACCAATTTAAATTGATGACAAGCAACGGATCGCATACAACTTATTCTCGTAGAAAGGATTAAGATAGATATAGCACAATCATGAGAAGGTTTTCGACGAGCCACCGGTAGGATTGGAAAGCACGAATGCATAGATATGATACCTGAAGGAAGAAAACTCTTGAACGAACCACCATAAGAATTGAAAAGAACGATTAAAACATGAAGGCACACCGGGAAGAATTAGCAATTAAACGAAGATGCTTGAGAGAATTTAGACCCATGAGAACGAAAAGATTACGAGCTGATAAGAGAATACTTGAATGAAGCACCGGTAAGATTGGAGAATGATAGCTGAAAGCTAAGTATGAATAAGTCTTCTTAAATGATGGGCTTCAGGGAAAAGAAGTGGAAAACAACTCATGAAATGCTCCGGATGGGTGAAAAGAATTCTCACAATTGAAAAATAATTATGAGAGGATGGCAACAAGCTAGAATCACGAATTTTGAAGAGAGTGGAGCAAGATATGGAGAAAATTCTTCTTCGGTCTTCAAAATCTGAGAATTACGACGAGAAACACCACCATGAATCGTTTAGACACTTCGGAAGAATCAAAACGAATAGGTTGAGCCAACGATGAAAAGAATTTGAGAGATCTTAGAGAAAGGCATTTGACTGATGATAACTCATTCTTACGTCAAACTTGCAAAAAAAATTGAGAGTAACTCCGGGAAAATAAGAAGAGCCAGGTAAGATTCTGGAAAAGACCTGTGGGTTAGGGCCCACTGAAAAGATACACCGTTGAACTATTTAAAAGAGAAAACACCGGTTGATTTAAATGGTTTGAATTAGATAACATCCTCAAAATAGCTTGAACGGATTAAGAGTGGAAACACGAATCTTCGAGACATCTTTCGCACTCCGGAACAATTGAATAGAGAGAAATGAATAAATATGAGTAGCACCGTCAAGAGAAGGTATTTGAAATGAGGAAAGGGGATATAATCGACAAATCTTGACTTGAATCCACCGGAGAAGAAAAGAACGAATAATGGTGAACTAGAAGAACACCTTCAAGGGAACCACTGGGTAAGAATAATGATAGAAAAGAATGGAGAGACTTCACATCAAATAAGATGGATACTCGATTAAGATATCTGAATCCTTGGTGAAAAACAAAGGGAGGGAGGGTGGGAAAAAACAAAGACAATTTGGAATGGATGAAACGAACACCGTTGAGAAGAACTAATACTTGATCTTGCGGTTGTTGAAATGATCGGATCCACTTGAAGAGAAACACGCCGGTTGAAAAGGATTGACATGACAATCTCGATTATTATGAGGATTGGTATTCACATCGGAGTATGAGAACACCATTTAGGAAAGGTATGGAACCAACTCCTGACTTCGAAGCAACTCAAATACCACAACTCAAAACAAAAACAAAGGATTGGCTTGCAGAATAAGCCGGAACAAATATATGATAGAGATTTCGCCCGAAGTTTTCGTGGTGGGGCCTACACGGGATCGATCGTACAACACCATCATGTACAAGGCAGTGCACATGACATACGAAGCATCCCCGAGTCGGCATAGCCAAGGACTCTTTAAGACACAACGAGACCACTGTAAAACCAACCGTGAATAGGCGGACCACTAGACGTCGAACCCCAATTTCATATCATATATCCGTCGGAAAGATATCCTAAGAGCTACTTGAATTCCCACCTATGAAACTCCCGAAATTTTCCGGTTATGCAATCAGGTGTTGGGGATACAGGGGAAGCACAATATGTCACCCAAAAACTAGCAAATCCTACATCCAGCTGTATCCATCCTTCAACACATAACCAAGAAACCTTCGGAAATCATCTACCTCAACCTTTCGAAAAGCATCCGTTATATGAGTTATGGCAATACTCTCGAACTCCCGCCCCAGTACTGGGTGGCGTCGAGGTTATCTCACCAACGAACTGCATAAAAGAGATTTTCGATATCGGCGTACTAAACTCAGGTATTCCAGAACTGCAACGATAAAATTATGATGACAACACCTCAGAGCTCAAGTCCCCGGGACACTTCACCTAAACCCCTGACAGGAGGCACCAAGACAATGTTCTCATCATAAAACCATCAGAACGATTCCAAGATACCCGCGTGATCCTAAAAAAATTTTAGTGAAATTTGAGAAGAGAAGAGTCAAAACTCTATGTCAGGAAGCCTTACCAGAGCGATGAGGAGACTGGGAAGTAAAAAGAATTCCTAAACTCTCCGATATATAATTCCTAAATGACTCAAAACATTTTTCTAGACACAACTCGGCCGCTAAAAACGATCAAGCAATGGGGCTCCTAAGGTCGGGGAAGGCTCTGATACCAACTTGTAACGCCCTCGATGCGGCTATATCTCCCACGTGTCGAAGCACGACTTAGAGGCATAACCGCATTGAAAGCAATGTCGCAAGTGAGGTAATCTTCACACAACCCATGTAATACATCAGGGAAAGAGAAGTTACATAGTTGGCTTACAATCGCCACTTCACACAATTACATGAATAAAGCATTACAGCAACCAAATACACTCAAGGTCCGACTATGGAACCCAAAATAAAAGAAGAACCCCAAATGCGACACGGTCCCCGATCGACCCCAACTGGGCTCCACTACTGATCAACTAGAACGAAACAACACAAAGGACAAGATCTTCATCGAGCTCCTCCTGAGCTTGGTGGCGTCATCTGCACGGACTCATCGACACCTGCAAGCTGGTTTTGGAAGTATCTGTTAGTCACGGGGACTCAGCAATCTCGCACCCTCGCGATCAAGACTATTTAAGCTTATGGGTAAGGTAAAGGTATGAGCTGGAGCTGCGGCAAGCGACTAGCATATATGGTGGCTAACATACGCAAATGAGAGCGAGAAGAGAAGGCAAAAGCACCGTCGAACACCTATGATCAAGAAGTGATCCTAGAACAACCTACGTCAAGCATAACTCTAACACCGTGTTCACTTCCCGAACTCCGCCGAGAAGAGACCATCACGGTAACACACGCGGTTGATGTATTTTAATTAAGGTCATCTTCAGGTTTTCTACAACCGGACATTAACAAATTCCCATCTGCCCATAACCGCGGGCACGGCTTTCAAAAGTTCAAATCCCTGCAGGGGTGTCCCAACTTAGCCCATCACAAGCTCTCACGGTCAATGAAGGATATTCCTTCTAGCGGGAAGACCCGATCAGACTCGGAATCCCGGTTACAAGACATTTCGACAAGGTAAAACTAAACCAGCAACACCGCCCGAATGTGCCGACAAATCCCGATAGGAGCTGCACATATCTCTTTCTCAGGGCACACTCAGATTGTCCAAACTTCCAGTAGGCCAGCACAGAGTTGCCCCTGGTAGCCACCGGTGGCTGACAGTTTGGACCAACACTCAGAGGAGCACTGGCCTAGGGGGGGGGTTTAAAATAAGATGACCCTCGAGTCTGCAGAACCCAAGGGAAAGATAAGGCTAGGTGGCAAATGGTAAAACCAATGTTGGGCATTGCTGGAAGAGTTTTACTCAAGGCGAACTGTCAAGGGGTTCCCATTATTACCGAACCACATAAGGAACTCACAATCCGGGAACATAACACCGATATGACAGAAACTAGGGCGGCAAGAGTGGAACAAAACACCAGGCAAGAGGCCGAGCCTTCCACCCTTTACCTAGTATATAGATGCATTAAGATAACAAGATAATATAATGATATCCCAACAAGGAACGGCCTTCAAATCTTCACTTGCAACTAGCAATGCTATAAGAGGGGCTGAGCAAAGCGGTAACATAGCCAATCAACGGTTTGCTAGGACAAGGTGGGTCAGAGGCTTGGTCAACAATATAGGAGGCACGATAAGTAAGTAGTAGGTATCGCGGCATAGGCATAGCAAAAGAGCGAGCAATCTAGCATAACAAAGATAGTAGTGATTTCGAGGGTATGATCATCTTGCCTGAAATCCCGCAAGGAAGAAGAACGCGTCCATGAAGAAGAAAAACGGACGTAGTTGAACGAATCCTCACAAACGCGACGTTACCGGAATACCGAGAAGAAGCAACACCGAAAAGAAGCAAGCAACATAGTAAACAACCAACACATCAACATGGCACGATGCGCAAACAAGTATGATGCATGTCCGGTTTAATGAAGCATGGCATGGCAAAGTGCACAAACAATCCTACAAATTAAGTGGAGCTCATTATGTAACTCCGTTGCATATTGACGGAGTACCACATCAATTATTTAGTTCAATCTCGTTTATGTACCCAACAATATTAAATGTTGTTAAACATGGCAAGAGGGTGAAGCAAATGAAAACTACCCATCTAGTCAAGTTTAAATGAGGCCGGGAACAACAAACAGCAAATCCGGAAACTCCTCATGTGCATATATTAGGTTAGGTCCTGTTCTGCCCTAAACCATATTTTAGAGTTGTTAGGCATGCAAAACAATGTCACCATGATGAACTAGACAAAATTCTACTCCATTTACATATAAAGTTTATTATAATCCGAGTTACGGTTATTTAGTTATGAATTAAAGCATTTTAACATGGCATAGGAGCAAATTTAATCAAACAGCAATTTAAACATCTCAAACATGGATGAATGTTGCATATTATGAATCTAGACAAAATTCTAAACAAGTTTCATATATAAGTTGTTTAATTCCGATGCATGGGTGAGAAGTTATTAGATGCGTGGTTCAAGGGGCTAAACTGCAAAACTGGTTTTCCCTGGATAAATGGACAAATCGCAGAATGAAAACAAAACGTGACATGGGCCGAATCTGGCTGGCCTAGCAGGAACAGGAGCTGGGGGGGCAGCTCACCACGGGCCAAGGCCCAGGTCGATGGAGCCGGCTGGATCGCGGGCCTGGCTGGCCCACATGCGCGCGAGGAAGGTGGCCCAGTAGGGAAGCGCTCGTCCTCCTCTGCTCGAGCAGAGGCAGGGGCATGGCGTGGCGGCTGCCGGCGATGGGGACGGCGGCGCGACGCGTAGGGAGCCGGAGGATGACGGGGATGGATGGATCCGAGGACGGGTGTTCCAGATCCGGTGACATGGGTGGTCGACGGCGCTCGGGGATGCGGGATCCGGCGAGGTGGAGCTCGTCCATGGAGGCGGCGGTGGTTTCCTGTGGCAACAGAGGGAGGGAGAGAGCTGGTGAGGAGAGGAAGGAGAACGGGAAGGGAGAGAGAGGGAGGCGAGGGCGGCACTGGCCTGCTGTCGAGGTGCTCACCGGCGGCGAGGCTCCGGTGGCCGACGAGTGCATGGTGGCGAGGACGGGCGGTGAAGGGGCAGAGAGGCGGCGACACCGGGAAGCTAGGGCACGGGGCTCTCGCAGCTTGGGGCGCGGGGGAGTTGCGGGCGTGCAGTGGCGGCTCGGGCCCGCTTCGGCCCAGGGGCGGGCCGCGGATGGGCCAGGGCGGGCCGCGGTGAAGTGTGGGCACTGGGGAGGCGACGTGGTGCGCTGGGGTTGGCTGCAGGGCGCCGGGAGGCGACGTGTCGCGCCCGGATTGGTCCGGGACGCGGCGACGGCGGCGACAAGTGGCGGAGGTGGAGTGGGGCGGCGCTGAATTCGAGGAGGAGGGGGGGTTGGCTGCGGCAGGAGGTAGGGGAAGGGGTCTAGGTTGCCCAAAATGGACTAGGGGTGTCCATATATAGCAAATTTGCTAGGGTTTGGGGGTTAGGAGGGGTTTTCGAGCCGTACGATCGCGATCATGCGGCTTCGGACAGAGGGGGGACTAGGTGGGCTGTGAAGAGAGGCCTCGGGCTGAGAGGAGAGAAGAGAAGTGAGGCCCGGCGACTGTTCCGGAGACTGAAACGTCCGGCGAAAATACCGGCAACGGTGCCGCTATAAATTTAACGGTTGGGCTATCAAACGAACTCCGAATGCGATAAAACTTGATAGGCGGTCTATCTACACTATAATAAGACCGCACGTCAACTCTCGTCCCATTCCGAGAACATTTTCCGGCCACTTATAAAACACTATTTCGGACATGCCGCGGGCGCGTGCAAGTGGTCTGGACCTAGAACGGACAACAGAGGGAACTGGGGGAACCCGGACGGATGCAGGTTTTGAAAACATGATGACATGATATGCAATGCATGACACGCAAGCAATGACAAGGCAACAACAGCGAATAACTAGAGGACACCTGGCACATCGATCACGGGGTGTTACAATACCATAGGCATGAGATCATCAATTTGTGGTCTTGTGGAGCCCATATGTAGACCAAGGTATGTTAAAGGCATGCTTTCCTTCTTACATCCAAGTATATTGACAAGTTTCAGAGCTCTTTCATCAGTTATGTTGATGGGCACAAGGGAAGATTTACTATAGTTTACCTTTAGTCCAGTGAACTCAGAGAAAATTTTCAGAATGTGTACTGATTTGTTGTGGATCAGCATGTATGATGATCAATGTGTCATCTGCGTATTGTATGATGGGGTATTTCATGCTTCCATGGTTCTCAATAGGAGTAGACAGGTGACCTTGTTGCCAGGATTTGTTAATTAAAACTTGTAGAAGTTCAGCAACAGTGACATATAGTAGTGGGGACAATGAATCTCCTTGTCTGACTCCAACTTTGCATTTTATAATCTTACTATCTACTCCATTGATAATTGCATATGAAGATGTTGTGGTGAGTATCTGTTTGATCCACCCGATCCATTTAGCACCAAAACAAAGATGTTTTAGAATGTATAGTATGGCATTGTAATCAACTTTGTCAAATGCCTTCTCGAAATAAATTTTGAAAATGATGATTTCCTTTTTCGATCTGTGGCACATATGGATGTATTCAAAGGCCCATGCAAGGAAGCCTTGGATGGTATTTGTTTTAATAGAACCATAATGGTTTATGCTCACCATAGGGATAATGATCTTTTGAACTCTGTTTGCTAACATTTCAATGAGTACTTTGATTGGCATGCTCACTAGGGTGATGGGCCTGAAGTCATTGGGGTCTCCCAATTTTCCTTCTTAGGGATTAGGGCTATGTATGCATAATTGACAAGGGACAAATCCACTTTTTCATCATGAAAATATTGGATTAGTTTGTAGAAGCTCTCTTTGACAATATGCCAGCATTTCTTCAAGAATAGCCCACTAAAGCCATTAGGGCTTGGTGATTTTTCGTTTGGCATGACCCTCACCTCATCAACTTCCTCCTTGGTGAATGGCCTCTCTAGATATTGTAGGTGCTCATTTTTAGCCAAATCATCAATGTTGATGTTTTTACAGTACATTCTTTTGTACCAATTCCGTCTTTCAAGTATTGCCACAAGATAGTAGTTTTTTGCTCATGATCATGGACAATATTGTTGTTCGAATTCAGTAGGAAGGAGATGTAATTATTTCCGAATACCTGAGTAGCAATGGCATGATTTTTTGTGTGTGTTTTCATCTCCCAATTAGGCCCATCCGATATTGTCCCTGATTTTCAAGTACTTCCTCTTAGCTTCCAGGAGCTTATTGGTATGATTAATAAGTATCGTCCTGAAGTTCTTTTCAGGCCTGGACAGTGGTCTTTGATCTTCTAGTCGATCAAGTAATTTGACACAGAAAAAACATTTCTCTATGGTCAAGTTTAGTTGAGACAACTTTTTACTCCATTTTTTCAAGCCCTTCCTGATAGACTTAAATTTATAAACAATGTTTTTTGGGGAGTCAGCAAAATGGGTACCATTGGACCAATGATTTTCCACCATTTCAATAAATCCCTCAAACTCAATCTAGAATTCCTCAAACTTGAAAATTTGACATTTAAGGATATGACTATCAATTTGTACCTTTACATGGACATGATTAGATGATATCTTAGCTAGAGGAATTGCTAGAGTATTTGGAAATTTGCGAGTCCAGTTTGAGATTGTAAAAATTGAGTCCAGTTTCTCAAGTAGAGGCTGGTCCTTCATGTTGCTCCAAGTGTATTTTATGGAGAAAAATCCTTATTTGACACTACCTTAAAATGTGGTTCCTAATTTGACCCTGAAGAAACTTTTCTTCCTTATTTGACATGTAGTCTAAATTTCTTTCCTTGTGTGACACTGCCGTCGGTTTCGTTAGACTATTCCGTAAAAAAAATTGGATGGACCAAAATACCCCTCTACTAGTCGCTAGCCCACATCGAACAAAAGAAAATATCCCGATCCCGATCTAGCCGTCCCTCTAGTCTGTGTTGTTTGACGTGTTTTTGTGCTTGTCACTTTGAGAAAGCTAAGTCCAGTTACAATTTTTTTCAGTGCAAGTTACATATACATTTAGAGTTATTCCTACATGCATGCACACACTTGATTGCGCGGTTGCTTCACGTACCATTCATGCATGCATGCTTGCACACACGTATACTGGCCAATTACATACGTATACCAGTCTATGTGTTTGATCATGTAGCTAGCTAACCTTGCAGATGTAGAGGTCCGGAGCAGTTCCCATTGACGTCTCATCGACTCGTACATATATCTAAACGTCCGCACCTCAGTTACAAATACCCGTATACCGGCACCCTGGCTGGCGGTATTATACTTCTCCGAATACCCAAATACTTGACTAATGCATGCATGCACCAGTATAGTCTGGGCTGGCCGTGGCGTGTTAAATATGGTTGAGTTCTACTATGTACATGCACGTATACAAATACCCGCTACAGAGCTTGTAGACGGGATTTCATTTCTCTATATTTCTGGGCTGGCCTTGGAAGCTATGAGAAGTAACATACATAGCCTTCAGATTTATATAATTTCCACTTTATCTTTTTTTCATGCAGTTTATCTGATAATCTCTAATGTACACTTGACAAAACAAGTAACTTATAGTCCAGAACTGAAGATTTGCCACATTCGGCTCAAGTAACAAGTTTCGTATGTTGAGCTTATCTTCAGACTATCCTCACCATCTTTGCAATATATGGAGTCCTGATTTTACATCTACACCTTATTGCCCTTTCTAACTATTAAAAAATAGTTGCATGCTTCGCGACACATACTTATGGCATTCAGGTACACATTTCTGTTTATATTCAAATAAGGGGATTATTTTTGATCTGTTAAAAAGAGAGATACGCCATCTGATATATTCGGGTTTCATTGTCGGTAACTTTTGTTGTAGAGTCTTACCTTGACTCAACCATATATCAGGTGAATGTCATCAGAACTTGATGCTTCACAATGACTTTTTTCTAGGTTACTTTTCCTTAGCTGCAAATGTTTGTCATGTTTCCTTCGACCTCATTACCCATAAACGAATCTGTAAATAATAATGAGATGTGGTCATCCTTCTTATTGAGTAACTTGATGTTATGCTCCAGGTTCATAGTCAATTGACCTTGTAGTGAATTTAACACTGGGATTTCAACCATCTCACTCCTACTGATCTTGGTCGTTAATTATGTTAAAAGGGAAATGTTTTTCTTGGCAACTTGGTAGCACGTATTTACATTGTAATATCCTTCTCAATCCCATGTAGATCCATAAGCATGCTATTTTTTTATGCTCCAATCATATAACTTCACAAAGTTTTCTGATAAGACAAAGGGAGTCTTTAGATTTAATAATCACATTCTCCCTACTTCAAACCATAAGAAATCATAAGTGTGTCTACACAGACTATTAGATGTTATAATATTCAAATGTAAAGAAAATATGTAGTAATATTCAAATATATATTTATATAAATCTCCTTATATTCAATTTTTTTTGAAAAGTTTACAATGTTTTGAAAACTATTTCATATTCTTAACACCCACGTGTTCCTCACAATAGCTAGCCCGTGCATGTGCACGGGTTGATGACTAGTGTAACATAACTGTAGATATTGTCATGTACAGATTTTTGGTCACCTTATGCACAAGGGGTAAAAGGGTCTTTTCATGTCTGTCTTTAACACCATTAGTGAACAAAATGCACTAGAGTGTCATATTGGGAAAGAAATTTAGAGCAGATGTCAAACAGGGAAGAAAAATTTCTTCAGAGCCAAATAGGGAACCACATTTTAATGTAGTGTCAAATAAGGAATTCTCTCGTGTTTTATGCCTTTGAGAGGGACTTGCATGAGATCATGATTTAGAATGATGTTGGTGAACTACATCATACTACTCGGATCTCCACCATATCTATTTCTATCTTTTGGGCTTCTGATGAAATTGAAATCTCCCACAATCATCCAATGCTCCATTGTACTGGAATCAAGATTCATAAGTCACTTACAAAATTCAATTGCCCCCTTAGCAGAATTAGGACCATATACATTAGTTAAAAACCAAATAGAATTATCTAGATTTGAGGTAAATTCTATAGTGATCTGATAGTAATCTTTGGAAATCAGTCTGCATTTAAAAGTATTACCATTCCAGATGGTGATCAGTCCTCCACAACTACTTTGAGAGGGTTGATATGTCTCCAACATATCTATAATTTTTGATTGTTTCATGATATTATATTATCAATCTTGGATGCTTTCTATGCATTTTACGCTATTTTATATCATTTTTCAGACTAACCTATTAACCCAGTCCCGAGTGCCAGTTGTTGTTTTTTGCTTGTTTTTCGCTTTTTAGAAAATCAATACCAAACTAAGTCCAAACATGATGAAACTTTACGGTGATTTTTTCTTGACCAGAAGGGACCCTAGAAGGTTTGGGAGGAGGCCAAAAGTGGAACAAGAGAGCCACGAGTTCACAGGGTGCACGCCGGCGGTAGGGTGTGCCCCCTAAGATCATGGGCCCCACACAACTCAGTTTGACCTGATTCCACTTCTATAAATTCAAAAATATTCCCAAACCAATTGAGAGCCACCCGGAACACTTTTGGCCTTTTCCGATACCCTAACGAAGGGGAATCGATCACGGAGGGCTTCTACATCATCCTTGCCGCCTTCTGATGCTGCGTGAGTAGTTCACCATAGACCTACATGCCCATAGCTAGTAGCTAGATGGCTTCTTCACTCCCTTTGATCTTCAATACACTGTTCTCCTTGATCTTCTTGGAGTTCTATCTGATGTAATCTTCTTTCGCGGTGTGTTTGTTGGGATCCGATGAATTGTGGGTTTATGATCAGATTATTCACTGAAAGTAATTCAGTCTTTTCCAAACTTTATTATGCATGATTGTTATAGCTTTGTATTTCTCTCCGATCTATCCGTTCAGGTTTGGCCAACTAGACTGATTTATCGTCAATCGGAGAGGTGCTTTGTAATGGGTTCCATCTTGCGGTGTCCTCACCCAGTGACAATAAGTGTAACGAGGCACGTATAGTGTTGTTGCCATTAAGGGTAAAACGATAGGGTTTATTCATATTGACTGGGTTTAGTTTTTCTACATCATGTCATCTTGCTTAAAGCATTACTCTATTTGTCATGAACTTAGTACCATAGATGCATGCTGGATAGCGGTCGATTGGTGGAATAATAGTAGTAGATGCAGGCATGAGTTGGTCTACTTGTCACGGACGTGATGCCTATATACATGATCACTGCCATGAATATGTCATAACTATGCACTTTTCTATCAATTGCCCAACAGTAATTTGTTTACCCACCGTATGCTATGTGTTCGAGAGAGAAGCCTCTAGTGAAAACTATGGCCCCCGGGTCTATTTTTATCATATTGCTAAAAAACCAAAAATAGTTTGTTGTAATTTATTTACTTTTATTTTACTTTGCAATTTATCTATCTATCACTATTAGAATTAATCCTTGCAAGTAATGAGTTCAAGGGGATTCACAACCCTCGTGCTCGCGTTGGGTGCAAGTATTTGCTTTTGTGTTTGTAGGTACTGAAGACGAGAATTTGCGTGGTTCTCCTATTGGTTTGATAACCTTGGTTATCACTGAGGGAAATACTTATCTCTACTATACTGCTTCACCCTTCCTCTTTGGGGAAGTCCCAACACTACAAAAAAAAGACACATCCATGACATTTTGGCCCGAACAAATTTTTTTCCTGTCATGCTTATGACACTTCTATGAAAATAATTGTGACAAAACCCGGTATCATCATAGATGTGGTGGGCCCCTACTTCTATGAAAAAAATCATGACAGGAAATGGGCTTTTCGTCCTGTGCGGGCCGGAGACGCAGTTGCATGACATTCTTTGCGCCTTCCATGACGGAAAAAATATGGTAGAAGCGAGGGCGAGGAAAATATCGGGGTGTTCCTGGTTTTGGTGGGTGGTCGGGGCCGAGTGATGCACGGAGGATTGTGTGTTTCTCTCATACACGTATGCGTGTGTGTGTGTGAGGCGTTGCGCTCTAACTGAACCCAAGCGATGCGTTGGGCTCTAACTGAACCCGAGCGATTGCACTAGCTACGTTACTGAACACCGATCGATCCTTTGCTGTTAACTGAACCCGAGTGGTTCCTTCGCTACTGTTGCTAACTGAAGCCAATCGATGCTACCTCTTGATGAACGGTGAGCGTTGTTGGGGGTGGGGGGGTTGGATGAATAGTTCCTGGTGGGGGGTTGGATGAATAGGACCCCGTGGTAGTAGAGGCCGTTGCCGCTGGATGAACAGGACCCCGATCAAGCCGGTTGGGGGTGGATGGACAGGACCCCGTGGAGGGCTGGATGAACAGGACCCCTTGGAGGGCTGGTTGAACAGTATTCGGTGGAGGGCTGGATGAACATTAGCGCGTGGAGGGGTGGTTGAACAGGACCCCGTGGAGAGGGCTGGTTGAACAGTAGCCGGTGGGGGAGCGGTGGAGGCTGGATGAACAGGAGCCCGTGGATGAACAGTCGCAGGTGGAGGCTGGAGGAGGTCGATGGTGGATGAACAGTAGCCCGTGGAGGCTGGAGGAGGTCGATGATGGAGATGAACAGTAGCCCGTGGAGTCCTGTTTTGCGGTACGCCACACCCCTCCCGATGAACAGGACCCCCGTTTCAACCATAGCGCTCCAACACAAGTTTGTTTCCTCCGTTTTGCGGTATGCCACACCCCTCCCGATCAACAGGACCCTGTTTCGACCATAGGAGGTCCAAGAGAAGCCCGTTTCCTCCGTTTTGCGGTAAGCCAGACCCCTCCCGATGAACAGGATCACGTTTCGACCGTGGCCTGTCGAACAGAAGCCCGTTTCCTCCATTCTGCGGTATGTCAGGCCTCGTTTCAATCGGTTGTTCCGTCCAAACCGGTTGGCTCCTGATGAACACAACGACACAATTTCTCCATTCCGACCCAGCCATGTACGAGCCCTGGTCGTACGTATGCGCGAGTAGGCATTCAAGACCCCGCCCGTATGTACGTACGTGGCCGTATTTACTTTCTTGCACCCTGGCTGTATGTACGTGTACACGATATTAACGGGACTGCATCACATGCTACGTGTGTGCCTCTACTACGAAAAGTACGTGCCTATACTACGACACGCACCCTTCCTTACACAGCCACGGTTCATCGCTATAGCCTGCAGACAGACCGATCGTATGTACGTACACGTTCGTGACCAGAATGACAACGCTACGTACGCTTCGACCAGGTGGGTCCCGACTGTTAGGCACTTCCTTGCGTGCGAAGATGTAGCTGGTGGGTCCAAGCAGTCAGGGGGAAACGTTTTTTCTTGAAATACGGTGGCCCATCCGGTGGGTCCCAACTACCAGGTGGAGGAATCATTATTTTCCGCGTAATAAGGAGGCATTTCCTTGTGTGCGGCCCTGGACCCAGCTATCAGCCTCTCCACATACAGTCCATTTCTGATGGATGTCGTTCGTTGACCACGTTGACCACGCCGCGCCGAGAGCACCAAGGCGGTGGACGACGGCGAGGCCTAGGAAGGGACGACGTGGAGCTGGGAAGACGCGATAGTGGATGCCCATGCAGAGAGGAGTACGAGGGTTCACTGGTTCGGCTGTGGTGTGAGGCTGCCGTCGCTACAGGGTCTGGCCAGTGATGGGAGTAGTAGGGGGCGGTGAGGCCTCAGCGGAAGCACAGCCGGCCACTGGAGGCAGGAGCAGGTGGTCTCGTCGGCGCTGGTTTGGGCGGCTGGTGCAAGAAGACAAGCAATTGAAGAAGCAACAATACCATTCGATTCAAATCCAACGGTCACTCCTGCTAGAATTTTTTGTTGACTAAGTTGACAAAGCCCTGCATACGCGTCAACTTGGTAGGCCCATAGGTCAGCCTCCGAACTGGTGCGCCCCAGATGTCAGTGGGAGGAATCATTTTTTTCACGTAATAAGGAGGCAGTTGATTGCATGCGGCCAGGCGAGCGGAGGGAGTAGGGTGGGTCGGTGAAGCCCGCGCGGCATCACAGCGAGCCACAAGAGGAGGGAGCAGGCAGTCCCGCCAATGCTGGTTTAGGCGGCTGGAGCAGGAAGATCAGAGATTGAAGAAGCATGTCGGCCGTTGGATGAACATCCAACAGTCACCGCTGCTAGAATCGTGTGTTGACTGACAAAGCCTTGCGTAAACAAGTCAGCCTCGAAATTTGTGGCGTGTACAGCCCATTTGCTATTATTTTTACAAATTTTACTCATTTGCGAATTCATATGGAATTTATTGTAGCCCATTTTCTATTTTTAGAATTGCGGCCATTTTTTGGTTAGTACTAGGGTTAAGAAGTTGAACTAAAAAATGTGCGAAAATTTAAAAATTCGCAAATTTTTGCGGGGGAACAAAATATTCTTAATCCAAAAATTAGTAGCCATACTAAAACAAATTTAAAAATAAACTATGTCATGTTAAAATCCAATGAAATATAAAATATCCATGAAGAACAAAAACAAAAAAAGAAACTAATTTCCCATTTGCTATAATTTTTTGGAATTGTCAACCCCTTTGATATTACTTTTAACATATACTGACCATACTCTTTGTCCAGGCCAGAATGCATCCCTCCTCGTCTTGAAAGATTTGCAGCCCAGTAAGTTGGAGAAAACAAATAGGCCTAGATTGGGTATTCTTCAAAAAGAAATACTGGGCTACCTATTTTCCCAAATAAAAAACTGTTGGGATGGTCATGTTGTTAGACGGGCTACAAAGACCGCACAACCAGTTTATAGCCTGCTCCTCCGAACAAATCCTCAAAAAAAAAGTTGTGCAATTCTGTCGTTAATTGACTATACATTGAAAATGATGTGGGTCCCAGATATCAACATGGTGGATTAGAGTAAAAAATGAGAGGTGCATGTAAGTAGTAAAAGAGGCGCTTGCTTGTGTTCGGGAGTGGACCTGGTGGGTCCGTACTGTCATACTCACAACTACAGTCCTCTCCCGATTCACTATGTTGACAGGGCCGGACGGCGGTGCCGCGACGAGCGCACCAAGGCGGAGGATAAAGTGTTGTCGCCAATGTGCTCGGCTAGGTTGGACATTCTTATTGAAAAATAAAAATGGATCGGAACTATTTACGACGTTGACTATGATTTGCATGGGTCCACTGGTTGCAGGAAGAAAATAGTGGGAGAAAGAAGACTGGTCACTATCTTTGCCTAAGAATAATATCGACTGAATGTAACGACACTATCATAGGAAATAGTATCCTCCTATTAAATCATGAATTTAAAGAACTAATGCATGAGCATTTAACTTTATTTATTTATTTA
The DNA here is from genome assembly GCF_003073215.2 of Triticum urartu. Taxonomy (NCBI): domain Eukaryota; kingdom Viridiplantae; phylum Streptophyta; class Magnoliopsida; order Poales; family Poaceae; genus Triticum; species Triticum urartu. The sequence continues at coordinate 237,576,079 of NC_053026.1, forward strand.
CTTATTTAGTTTTAGGGGACCATGAGCATGTAACTCGACCGGATTCACGCGAGAGCCTCCCTTCTAGTTAATTATGGGCTCCTCTATTGGGCCTTCATCAGTGGGCTGCATGTTATCGACAAGTGGAAAATGTGTTCCGTACCAAAAACAGTATGCCCTACGTACGGTACGGGGCACTAAAGGATCGGACCGTGCAACAACTTCCAAAATATTGTGTTTGTCGTTCTAACAACACATTTATTGAACCAGCAGATGAAATATACTACTGATTGCACATTGAAAACAACAACAGCAGGAACCAGGGCTGGGGTGCAACAGAAGCAGTAAGCAGGCCAAAAGAGTAAAGACGCAGCTCTCTCTTCCAAACCAAACATCAGCCATCATTACAAAAGGGCTACCAAAAAAGAACAAGTGTATGCATCAAACTAAATAAAGATCCTACTACACCAAGTGTACGCATCTAACTAACTAGCTCAGTTAGACATTACTATTTATTAAGATGCGGAGATTGGCTTATGGCTTGAATCAGATGGGTGTCTGATGGGGGAAACTCCAGCTAGCAGGTCGAAGTCTGATACTTGCGACCCTCTCTCCTACTTTGGGCTGCAGAGCGTGGCGACACATATCAGGGTATGGTGCATGCAGAGACGCATGGTACGTTGCGTACACACAGTTTTGCCAGATGAATGAAACCGCGCTGCCATCATGATCCTTGCCGTCGGTTATCCCCTGGTTAATCGGATAATTCAATCCGAGAAACAGAGAGCGTGTACCAAGGCTACTTACTAGCCTCTAGTCAAACATTCCTGAAGGCCCAGAGAAGCTGGGATCCTGCACAAAGACCTTGCAGTGACTGTGATTGTATTCCGAGAAACAACACGTCTAGTACGTGCAAACGATCATCAATCGTTCACCGTCGTCTGATCGAGTCAGGAACCACCCAAGACGTGTTCATGCCAACCCAGTACATACCGTTAATGTAGTTGAGGGTGACGGGGATCGGATCGCAGTCAAGGGAGTTGATGCTCGCCACCCTATGATCGTTATGCTGTGTGACATGCCATTTCTGATGATCAGGCAGCATCAGTAACCAAGGAGCTGGCTTAAAAAGCTCCGGCCTGAGGGCTTTGAGTAAACGGTACAACCCCGACGAGCACGCGGCGAGCGGCATGGTACTGAGATTATCCACACGTGAAACAATGAGCATGATTACCTCCGTGGGGAGCGAATTCCAGCCACTCTTTCGACGGACGCTACTCGGTTCTACCATTGTTAGTGCTTGGGTGTAGCGCCCAAGATGTGATTCTATCCCAATGACGTGATGAATTCATGATTGGGGCACAACCGCATTTCGAGCGCATAGCAAGGTGGATATCATTACAACAAACCATGTACTGAATAGATGAGAATACAAGATAAATGCTTACACTCACCACAAGTTACATCATGAAAACAACAGTTCATCAATAATAGCAATCATCATACAAAAGAGCAGGATCCAACTATGGATGAAATCAAACGAAAAAGAAGAACGACATCCACCCTGCTAAACCCTGGCTCCCCGACCCGGAACCTATCCCTTGATCAAAGAAGAAGAACTCCAAAACCAATCAAGCACTGCTCTCACGTTAGATCATCGCATTACCTGTACCTACAACTGTTGTTGTAGTAATCTGTGAGCCACGTGGACTCAGCAATCCCATTACCATGGGTATCAAGACTAGCAAAGCTTAAAGGGTATTGAATGGATAAGTGGTGAGGTTGCAGCAAGCACTAAGCATTGTATGGTGGCTAACTTACGAGTACAAGAATAAGATGAGAAACTACGCAAACGGTCACAAACTAGTAATGATCAAGAAGTGATACTAAACTACTTACGTTCAAGCATAACCCCACTGTGTTCTCTTCTCGACTCACTCAAAAAGAGATATTCACGGTTACACACGTGTTTGTTGTATTTTATTTCGGGTCCGATGTCAAGTTCACTACAACCGGATATTAAAAATCCCATTTTCCACATGACCGCGGGCACAACTCTCAAAAGTTTAAACCCTGCAGGGGTGTCCCAACTTACCCCATGACAAGCTCATGATCCATGGAGACAATCCTCCATCTCAGGACCCTCCGATCAGACTCGGAATCCTGGTGCACAAGACATTTCGACAATGGTAAAACTAATCCAGCAAGACCTCCCGGCGTGCCGACACCTTGATAGTAGCTGCACATATCTCGTCTCCGGCCACGTCTAGATGAGAAGTACGTACGGCAACCGAAAACCCTGGGTGAAGGGGTGGTACCACAAGTGGCTCTGTTTGGGACCAACACCATCAGCACTGGCCCCCCTGTATTATGTAGAATAAGAATCCTCGGGTTCATGACGCCCTATGAGTTAATTAAGTAATTAATTAATTCAGTATTATTATGGTGGTAAAAGTTAAAACTAATGTTGGGCCTTGCTGGAAGAGTTTTATTCAAAGCGAACTGTCAAGAGGGGCCCATAAACCCTCACCATGTTAGGGACGCAAAATCAAGGAACATAACACTGATATGACGGGAACTAGGGCGGCAAGAGTGGAACAAAACACCAGGCAAAAGGCCAAGCCTTCCACCCTTTACCAAGTATATAGATGCATTAATTAAATAAGAGATATTGTGATAGCCCAAGATATCAATGTCCCAACATGGAATAACCTGCAACTGCACCTACAACTAGCAACGCTATAAGAGGGGCTGAGCAAAACGGTAACATAGCCAAACAACGGTTTGCTAGTTGAGGGGCTGAGCACATGCAACTAGCAACCTGCACGTACTTACAAAATGCATACAGATACACAAGGTTTCCAAACTTTTCCTTTTACATACTTCATTAAGGACGCTAATAATCCCCAAACGTTAGGGATTTATCATTTGCATCCCTAAACTAATGAGATCGCCTTACGAAACTAAATTATATTCATAATAAAAGACACGACGCTCGCAGGAGCGCTTGCGGCACGCCACAAGTGCCCTGGTGCGCGGCCGTTTCCCAGTGCACCGACACAACACCTCTTCCTCAGCCTCACAACTCGCAAGGTGCTGATTGATGGCTTGCCGGCGGGTGAGCGCGATCTCACCGGTGTGGTGATCCGTCGCCAACAGGTACTCCTCCTTGCTGGAAGCATGCACCGGTCCATGTGCCACCAAGCGTAGATGAGGCGCTTGGGCACGACTGCACTCAGGGCTTTGGCACAGGCGTCCTCTGCCACCCTCACGGCCCTCGCACGAGCCTTCTGCCAAAGAGCCAATTGTCTGACCATCTCGGACGCGACATAGGCCTGCCAGGCAACTTGCCCCGTGGCGTGCTTCTCTTCCTTGGCCTTCTTCTCCGCCTCTATATAACTCCCAAGATGCGGCTATATCTCCCACGTGGTATGCATGACTTAGAGGCATAACCGCATTTTGGTATTGTCGCAAGAAGGGTCATCTTCACACAATCCCATGTACAAGAACAAGGAAGTAAATAGTTGGCTTACAATCTCCATGTCACACAATGATCAAATTATTCATACATTAAACAGAGTACACATAAGGTCCTACTACAGACGAATCCAAATGAAAAGAAGATAACCCCAAATGCTAAACCCCGATCGCGTCCCTACTGGGCACCACTACTGATCATCCGGAAAGGAAACATAGTAATGGCCAAGGTCTTCGTCGAACTCCCACTTGAGTTCGGTGGCATCACCTGCACTGGTATTATCGGCACCTGCAACTGTTTTGGTAGTATCTGTGAGTCATGAGGACTCGGCAATCTCAAAACCCATGAGATCAAGACTATTTAAGCTTATAGGTAGGATGTGGTTATGAGGTGGAGTTCCAGCAAGCACTAAGCAAATATGGTGGCTAACATACGAGTACAAGAGTAAGATGGGAAACTATGCAATGGTCGTAAACTAGAAGTGATCAAGAAGTGATCCTGAACTACTTACGTTCAAACATAACCCTAGTGTGTTCTCTTCCCGAACCTCGTCAAAAGAGACCATCACGGTTACACACGTGATTGGTGTATTTTTATTAAGTCAAGTATCAAGTTCTCTACAAGCAGATATTACCAAATTCCCATCTACCACATAACCGCGGGCATGGATTTAGAAAGTTTAAACCCTGCAGGGGTGTCCCAACTTAGTCCATGACAAGCTCACGATCCGCGGAGACAATCCTCCATCACGGGACCCTCCGATCAGACTCGGAATCCCGGTGCACAAGATATTTCGACAATGGTAAAACTAGTCCAGCAAGACCTCCTGATGCACCGACCTAGCTAGATAGGAGTTGCATGTATCTCATTCTCAGGGTACAACGGATGAGCGAAACATACAGGTATATACCAAATACCCCAAGTTGCCTAGGGGCTGCCCCGCATGGTGCTCTAATTTGGACCAACACTCATGTGGAGCACTGGCCTGGGGGTTGATTAAGTCCACGGGGTGCGGAAAGTCCCTATGCAAGTTTTAAGTTGTTATTAGGAAAATGGTAAAACCAATGTTGGGCCTTGCTGGAGGAGTTTTATTCAAATCGAACTATCAAGAGGGGCCCATAAACCCTCACCGTGTTAGGGACTCAAAATCAAGGAACATAACACCAGTATGACGGAAACTAAGGCGGCAAGAGTGGAACAAAACACCAAGCAAAAGGCCAAGCCCTCCACCCTTTACCAAGTATATAGATGCATTAATTAAATAAGAGATATTGTGATATCCCAACATATCCATGTTCCAACATGGAACAACCTACAAGGCACCTGCCACTAGCAACAATATAAGAGGGGCTGAGCAAAAGCGGTAACATAGCCAAACAACGATTTGCTAGGAAGGTGGGTTAGAGGCTTGACATGGCAATATGGGAGGCATGATAAACATGTGGTAGGTAGCGCGACGTAGCGATGGAACGGACAACTAGCAAAGCAAAGATAGAAGTGATATTGGGGGTAATGATCGTCTTGCCTGCAAAGTTCTCAGGGTTGTCGAAAGCTTGCTCCTCGTAAACGTACTTGATAGGATCCTTGTTCACGGACTCATCTCCCGTCTCTACCCAAAGCAAGAACACAAGCAATGGAACAACAATCAATAACGATGCAATGCACAAGCAACATGATGCAAGACATGGCATGGGATGCAAGATCTGATGTGCAATGCATATGGGTACTCCGGAAGGGAATGATGAACATGGCATCCACTTGTCAAAGCAAGCATGCCACTTGATAGGTTAGGAGATTTCGGTCGAAATCGATATAAAGATCACCGGAAATGGATGCACGGTTTGCAAATGACGAGAAAAACAAGAACAAAGCAAAACTGCGCTTAACTGCATCATAGCACTTAAGATGCATCATGGAAATATGCTACAACACTCCAACATAAAAACAAAACACATGGCAGTGAAGTACAGGTGAAGCTCTACAAATCATGAACATTGAGCTCCTGCTAGAACTCACTAGAACAAGTCTAAAACAGCATGGCAAAAATGCAAATGACAACAGTTTACAGACTTAGCAGTTTTTCACTGATCTTGACAGAAACAACATCAGGTAGCAATGTTTAGAGCTAGTAGACTAGATGCTACAGGATCATATCTTGGCAAACAAGGGGATGGCATGCTTGTACTAAAGGCAAAGAACAAAACTCCCTTACTTAACTTGAGCCAAAAATGTACAGAAAAGATGGTAGCATTAATGCAAACATGGCAAGTGATATGAAACAGGTTTCAGACTTAAGAGGAAAATCATACATGGCAGAAACAGATTCATGATAGCAACTTTGCAAGCTTGTGCCACTCACCACAAAGTATTTCATGGCATAACAAAGCAACTACCAGTAATAAGACACAATTATGAGGCTAAACATGGCAAGGGAATGGTCATAGGGTGCATGGATCACTAGCAAAACACATGACAAAAATGCACTTCCTATTAACAGACTGACAACAATAATATTTAGCAAAAGAAGAGCATGGTAATGACAAGCTACAATATCCCATAATTACAAACAAAGGCATGAATGGATAGAGCATAACCATATCTTGAAAACACCCTTAATGAACTTCATCTGAATATGCAAGGATCTACTTGTGGGAACAAGTCAATATAGCAACCTAATGTGACAGGAAAAGACTTAGCAGAAAAACAAGTAGCTGAAATCAGCAACATCAAGTGACCTACTTGGCATGCTTGTGCTAGTGACCACAAGACACATAAAAATACAAGGCTTGCACCACTGTAAATAAGGCACGAAGATGCTCCTAAAACATGTAGACATGATGCTGAAAGGATGAACACACAAAATGCTATGAAAAAGACAAAACAACAAGTTACGATAGTTCCTAGTAGATAACCTCACTTAGCACTTTTGCAACGAAGATTAGGGAATCAATATGGATAGTAACATGCATGCAAATGACACTAGCATCTAGAGCATCACGATATAAACATTTTGATATATGGAACATCACCATCAGAGCAATATGCACTACCATCATCAAGACATGGCAACATGATATAGAAAACCGAGGACTTAGACAAAATCGACCTCGGGTGAACAGTGGTCAATGGATCTGTAACATCCCAAATTTTCAATTTGGAATGTTATACATTAGATCATAAATGCATATCATATTTTATTTTGCATTTTGGTTGATCCTAGAAATTTCTACGCAACTCAAGGACCCGCGGAGAGAGTTGGGAAATTCATTATTTTCATATTTGAGTTTCCTCAAATTTTGAGAATAGGATCATTTGATTTTATTATTTTATCATCAATTATTTTTATTACAAAAATCTGAGAGAGGGAATAAAATGACTTTCCCAAAATAAAGAAATATAAAGAATTTAATAATAATATCAAATAAGATTTTATTTCGGAGTTTTTCGTTATTTCATTTGAAATTAGAAAAAATGTGCGTTTTTCAAAATTGCATTTAGGCCCCAAATAAATTGCATTTTAGAAGCCCGGGAAAATTAGAAAAAATGTGCGTTTTTCAAAATTGCGTTTCGGGCTGCAACGTTAATGTTGCAGACTTTTCAGACGATGATTAAGGAGTTTTTAGGTCGTGGTTCTATACTCAGTGATGCCGTTGGAGCTGATGGACTCACTTATCTTCCAAGCCTTCCGCTGTTATCGTTATTAGATGGCCTTAAGCCATATTTATTGTAATAAGTTCTCTATTGAGACACTCGATGTAATAAGTGTGTGATTGCTACTCTGTTATAAATCCTCTGAGTACTGTGTGGTGTCAGCATTACTGATCCAGGGATGACACCGGAGCACAGAGATCAGACTGTTTGAGGTCTAGTCGCTACAGAGATGGTATCAGAGCACACACTGACTATAGGACACGACCACTATGCTAAATACCTAGATCACTATTCACTCTCTTCTCTTCTAACCTCTCATCTTTTCTACTCTTTAGGATGGCGGATGCAAAGAACAAGTTCACGCAACCGGATGATGATACACCCTTTGGACGTCACTTGAAGGAAGTCACTAGATACCTGAACATAGGAGTACCAAGCTTCACCGGAACCTACAACGCCACTTTACCTGAAGAAGAGCGCTAGATGATTCAAGTTCAAGTTCCAGGAAGGACGTTCATGCCAGTCACTAAGCCCATAGAGTTTTCTTTTGATGCACCAACTTGGAGTCTAGGAAATAGCATGACAGGTCACATCGCCATGGGACGCATTGGAGAAGTCTACCACAATGATCTCAAGGATACTATCTACCAGATATGTGGACGCCGAGATAAGCACTGGGAGATGATCAGCACCAGGAAGGATAGATCAATTGCAGCTTTTATCCAGGAATTAAATCAGCACATTCGACGATAGGAGAACCAGATGTGCGCCGACATGATAGATCTGAAGAAGGCAAGGACAAGAATCAAGGAACTGGAGGAAGAACTCAAGGCTACACATGAGGATTATGAAGAGGAAATTGATGTATTGGTGGATAAGAATGCTGACCTAACAATGAAGATCGGAATATTTATGGGAGGCCCTACACCAGTAGATGAAGATGAAGAACCCAAGAAGATTCGCCCGGAAGACTACATCATCATCGAGGACACCGACTCGGATCCAGCTGATAGCGATGACGAATATGTTGATGAAGCCGGAGCAGATATCATGGAGTCTGCAACCGAAGAATATTTCTAGTAGACCACCTCATCAGTAGTAGTAGCCCACCATGTAAATATAGTAGTCCGAGCACTTTTGCGATAGTTAGATCGATTGTATGCCCTTGTTTGATTGAATGAAGTGAATTGTTTGCTTTTGCCTCATGTGCATATGGGTAGTGTTTTCTCTTTAGACCCCTCTATTCTTACATCTCATCTTTTCTAAACCCTCAGATGCCTCCGAGACGTGACCCCGGATTTACCTTTCCACCGGAGCTCACCCAGTTGATCCAGCAGCAGAACACATTGATGCAGTTGCTAGTCCAGAATCAGAATCAGGGGAACAACAACAACCCACCACCACCACCACCACCTGTTGATCACTTAGCCCGTTTTCTTAGGCTAAATCCGCCGGTGTTTTCCAGTAGCACCGAGCCGATAGTAGCAGATGATTGGCTCCGCAAGACAGCTAGAGAGTTGACCACAGTAGGATGCACAGATGCGGAGAAGGTGAAGTTTGCCGCACATCAGCTAGAAGGACCCGCAGCATCATGGTGGGAGAATTTCATAGCCACTTTCCCAGTCAACACTGTCACATGGGACCAGTTTCAGCAGGCTTTTCGCACTGCCCATGTTTCAGCAGGAGCTATGGCCATGAAGAAGCGTGAGTTTCGCAACTTGCACCAGGGAGGACGGACGGTTGGCCAGTATGTGGAGGACTTTAGTAAATTAGCATGTTATGCCCCAGATGACGTTGCTACGGATGCAGCTAAGCAGGAGAAGTTTCTGGAAGGACTGAATGATGAGTTGAGCATGCAGTTGATGGTAGCAACCTTCAACAACTACCAGGAGTTGGTAGACCGTGCTCTTATGATTGAAGGAAAGCAGCAGCAAATTGAGAACCGCAAGAGGAAGTATGGACAAGGGAAGTACAATTCTAGAGCCCAGTAGAAGCCACGTTTTACCCCTAGATCGGGAGGACATTTTCAGCATACTCATGGAGGAGGTAGCTCGCACAATCACAATGGCACGAAGAATGGTAATGGCAATGGAGGAAGGAACGGCCAGAATCGCACCAACCCAACAACCCCAGCCAAGAAGGACCTGAGCCAAGTCACTTGCTTTAAGTGTCAGAAGACCGGACATTATGCCAATGAATGTCCTGAAGGCCAGAATGGCAATGGAAGTTCTGGGAAGAAGCCGAACCCTTTCAACAGGGGACAGGTGAACCACATTAACGTGGAGGAGGTTGAAGAGCAGCCGGATGCCGTAATCGGTAAGTTTTTGGTTAAGTCATTTACTGCACTCGTTCTTTTTGATACTGGTGCATCGCATTCATACATATCAAGGGGATTTGTGGATAAGTATAACCTACCCACTAAGGTTCTTAGAACACCTATGCTAGTAAGCTCACTAGGAGCGAAGTATATGGCCAGTCAAGGATGTTTTCAAGTGCCATTGAGTATAGGTAGGCATGTGTTTCCCTCGGATTTAATCATTTTGGAATCACAAGGATTGGATGTAATTCTGGGTATGGATTGGCTGTCGATGTATGGAGGAAACATTGATTGCGCCAGTAAGACAGTTTTGCTTACTACCCCAGAAGGGAAAAGGATCAAGTATGTATCCCGACATGTGCCAAAAGGGACTCAAGTAAATTGTTTAATAGGAGTTGTGCAGGAGGAAGTACTAGTGGTAAGGGATTTCCCTGAAGTATTTCCAGAAGAGTTGCCAGGCATGCCACCGGATAGAGATATTGAGTTTTTGATTGAGCTATTGCCAGGCACATGGCCAATATCAAAGAGACCATAAAGGATGCCTGCAAAGGATTTGGTGTAAATTAAGAAGCAGATTAAGGAGTTACTGGATAAGGGATATATTCTCCCAAGTTCTTCGCCTTGGGGATCGCCAGTACTTCTAGTGGAGAAGAAGGATGGATCATTAAGGATGGTTGTTGATTATCAAGGATTGAATGAGGTAACGATCAAAAACAAGTACCCACTACTAATGATCAATGATCTGTTTGATCGATTGCAAGGAGCTAAGGTATTTTCCAAGATCGATCTGCGATCAGGATACCACCAGTTGAAGATTCGAGAACAGGATATTCCTAAGATAGCTTTTACCACCAGGTATGGGCTGTACGAGTATACCGTTATGTCATTTGGTCTGACTAATGCACCTGCTTATTTTATGAACATGATGAACAAAGTGTTTATAGAGTTTTTGGATAAGTTCGTTATAGTGTTCATTGATGATATCTTGGTTTACTCGAAAAATGAAGAGGAGCATAAGGAGCATTTACGCTTGGTACTTGGTAAGGTCAGAGAACATCAGTTGTACGCCAAGTTCAGCAAATGTGAGTTTTGGTTGAAGGAGGTAGGATTCCTCGGACACGTTATATCCGGAGAAGGTATAGCAGTAGATCCTACCAAAGTTGATGCCGTGACCAAGTGGGAAGCACCAACCACGGTTGGAGAGATATGGAGTTTTCTTGGACTCGCAGGATACTACCGGAGATTTATTGAAAACTTCTCGAAGATTGCAAAGCCTATGACGGAGTTGTTGAAGAAGGATACCAAGTTCAAATGGACTGAGGAATGTGAGGCTAGTTTCCAGGAGTTGAAGAAACGCTTCGTTACTTCACCAGTGTTGATTTTGCCAGAGTAGAGCAAGGATTATGAGGTGTATTGCGATGCTTCACGTCGAGGATTTGGAGCAGTGCTTATGCAGGAAGGGAGAGTTGTTTCATATGCCTCAAGACAGCTTAAGCCTCATGAGTTGAATTATGCTACGCATGATTTGGAGTTAGCAGCCGTAGTGCATGCATTGAAAACATGGAGACATTTCCTCATTGGAAACCATTGCGAGGTGTACACGGATCATAAGAGTTTGAAGTATATTTTCACATAGAAGGAGTTGAATCTCAGACAAAGGAGATGGTTGGAGCTCATCAAGGATTATGATATGAGATTGCATTACCATCCCGGAAAGGCTAATGTAGTCGCTGACGCATTAAGCCGTAAGAGCCATGTCAATAAATTAATGACGGGAGAAATACCAAGGGAGTTAGCAGAAAATCTTTGTGAACTATGTTTGGAAATAGTTCCGAGAGGCTATGTAGCAGCATTGGAGATTCAGTCAACTTTGATGAATAGAATCAGAGAAGCTCAGAAGACTGACAAGGAGATTGCCTCTATAAAGGAGAAAATAAGCGAAGGAAAGACTAAAGGATTTCGTGAGGATGAGCACGACACCCTATGGTTTGAAGACCGTGTTTATGTGCCCAATGACCCGGAGATTAGGAAGCTAATTCTGTAAGAGGCACACGACTCGCCATATTCGATTCACCCAGGAAATACCAAGATGTATTTGGATTTGAAAGATATTTTCTGGTGGACCGGAATGAAGAAAGATATTGCAGAATATGTAGCAGTTTGTGATGTGTGTCAGAGAGTAAAGGCAGAGCACCAGAAGCCAGCAGGATTGTTACAACCATTGCCGATACCCGAATGGAAGTGGGATAAGTTAGGCATGGATTTTATCACGGGATTGCCCAGAACTCATTCAGGCTATGACTCAATTTGGGTGTAGTCGATCGGTTGACGAAAGTAGCTCATTTCATCCCGGTAAAGACCACTTACACCAGTGCTAAGTTAGCAAAGATATACATGAACAGAATCGTATGTTTGCATGGAGTTCCGAGGAGTATCGTATTAGATAGAGGAACCCAGTTTACCTCAAAGTTCTAGAAGCAGTTGCACGAAACTTTGGGTACCAGGCTAGAATTCAGTACAGCTTTTCATCCACAGACAGATGGACAGACCGAGAGAGTCAATCAGATTTTGGAGGATATGCTGAGAGCTTGTGCGCTAGATTATGGATCTAGTTGGGACGACAATTTGCCATATGCAGAGTTTTCTTACAACAACAGTTACCAAACTAGTTTAAGATGGCCCCTTTCGAAGCCTTGTACGGAAGGAGGTGCAGGACACCGTTGTCATGGGACGAAGTTGGAGACCGCCAGTTGTTTGGGCCTAGTTTGATTAAAGAGTCTGAAGAGAAGGTGAAATTGATTCGCGATAGACTCAAGGTAGCTCAGTCCAGACAGAAGAGTTATGCAGATTCTAAACGCAAGGAGACTGTTTATGAAGTTGGAGATAGAGCTTATCTTCAAGTATCTCCACTTCGGGGAACAAAGCATTTTGGAGTTAAGGGAAAGTTAGCGCCACGATTTGTAGGACCATACCGAGTATTGGAACGTATGGGAGAAGTGGCCTACAAGTTGGAATTGCCCGAAGGATTGTCAGGAGTTCATGATGTGTTCCACGTTTCTCAGTTGAAGAAGTGCCACGCATAGATGGCTGACATACCCTTGAGAGACACAGTGCCATTGGAAGCAATTCAGTTGGATAACGATTTGACCTATGAGGAGAAACCAATTAAGATTCTCGAGTTTGCCAGTCGAGTCACTCGCAGTAAGGTTATCAAGTTTTGCAAAGTTCAATGGAGCAACCACACGGATGATGAAGCCACCTGGGAACGAGAGGAAGATTTGTTCAAGGACCACCCTCACCTATTTTCTAGCCAACCCGAATCTCGAGGGCGAGATTCATCTTAAGGGGGGTAGGTTTGTAACATCCCAAATTTTCAATTTGGAATGTTATACATTTGATCATAAATGCATATCATATTTTATTTTGCATTTTGGTTGATCCTAGAAATTTCTATGCAACTCAAGGACCCACGGAGAGAGTTGGGAAATTCATTATTTTCATATTTGAGTTTCCTCAAATTTTGAGAATAGGATCATTTGATTTTATTATTTTACCATCAATTATTTCTATTACAAAAATATGAGAAAGGGAATAAAATGACTTTCCCAAAATAAAGAAATATTGAGGATTTAATAATAAAATCAAATAAGATTTTATTTCAGAGTTTTTCGTTATTTTATTTGAAATTAGGAAAAATGTGTGTTTTTAAAAATTGCATTTAGGCCCCAAATAAATGTTCACCTTGTGCGGCTTGATTTTAGAAGCCCGGGAAAATTTATATCGGGATTTTTGGAGTCCGTTTAGCATTTCTTTTTATTTTTCTTCTGCACGTAATTATTTAAAAAAAACGAACCGACCTACAGGCTGTGTCCGACCAGGACTCCGGCCCGCTAGCCTTTATAATTCGTGGGGGAGCCCAGCCAAACACTAGCCCGAGCTGCCCCAGCCCCGCCGCCGCCGCCGCCCGCCGCCGCCGCCGCACGCCGCCCGAGGTTCGCCGCGCCTCGAAATCCGCGCCGTTTTTTTTATTATTTTTTTCGAAAAACCGTTCGGTTTTTGCATCGGTTTTTCGTCAATTTTTTTACTTTCAGTTTTTTTAATATAGTTCGATTTTTCCGTTTTTTAGCGAGCGTTCATCATTTTTTCTTTTTCTCAGATTAAATCCGCGATTTTTCTGATCGCGATTCCTGATCCGATTTTCGTTTTAGTATAACTTTTCGCTCGTTTATCGGAATCAGGCGATTCAAGCGTCTGGAGTTTTGTCTCGAAACCCTCTATCCGTTTAACCAACTTAGACAAGTTTTTGCCACTATAAAAATTGCCTTAGATCCAGATTAGTAGAATGAAGTTGTTTTGTTTTGCCGTTTGACTTTCGTTGCTTCGTTCGATTTGATTCTTTTTGCAAACCGGAGTGCTTAAGTTGAACCTTCTGGTTAGATCTCTTATTTGAGTTTTACCTGTGCATTAGATGAGTACTTATTGTATGCTTGTTTGTTTGCAATAGAGTACCCGGAGTGCGCCGCTTGTTACTTCGAATCGCTAGGTTTCGCGGATCATCAGCAAGGCAAGTAACACTTTGATCATACTTTTTCTACTACCCAGTTTTATTGCATGAGATCCAACCTCACACATTGCATGACTAGGATCTAATTAAATTGTGGGATGGGAAGTAGTTGAGGTAGAACCTATTACCTGTTTATTGTCAAATCTTTGGGAGTTACTTCTACGTTTGCCTACATTATGCCATGCTATGCTAGTAGACGTGGATTGGGTGAGTGTATCCATGACAGATGTGAGTATTGTTAATTAATGGTTTATCTAAGGTGGCAACTTAAATACACATCTGGGTGGATTGAGGTACCTGGGTATTCCAGGAATGCCTGTTTCTTTTTGGACCGCCACCCAGGCTCAAAGGGATCACGAGATTATTCATACTAGAAACTTCTGCGTGCAGCCACAAGCCATTATGGGCTCTGGCTGTGACGCCCCGAGACCGATGTGCTGGGTGTCCTCCAGTTATTTGTTGTTGTTGCCTTGTCATTCGCTTGCGTGTTGCATCTTGCCATGTCATCATCCGCATTGCATCTGCATGTTTTCGAAAACTTGCATCCGTCACGGCCTCCTCGTTCTCTCTGGTGTCCGTTCTGAGCCCAACCACACTTGCACGCGCCCGTGGCATATCCAAAATAGTATTTTATAAGTGGCCGGGAAATGTTCTCGGAATGGGATGAGAGTTGATGTGTGGTCTTATTATAGTGTAGATAGACCGCCTATCAAGTTTCATCGCATTCGGAGTTCGTTTGATAGCCCAACCGTTAAACTATAGCGGTAGTATAGCCGGTCTAACGTCGGACATTTTCGGTCTCCGAAAACAGATGCCGGGCCCTCTCTCTCTTCTCCCCCTCGCAGTCTCGCCACAGCCCACCTAGTCCATCCTCCTTCCCCTCTTCGCTTCCGGAGTTGTCCGATGCGACCACACGGTCCAAAACCCTCTCTGCACAGTGCATCGAACCCCTCACGTGCGCGTCCGAAATTGTCCCGGACCCGACCCGAGCTGTCGCTACCGTTGTGTCCGGATCATCCCCAAACATCTATAAAACATCTCTATTTTGTTAATTGGACTCCCTCGCCTATTTTTCTTGTTCACCCGATTTCGATCCGAGGGTCCAACCTCAATCCTATTTTCATATATATAAACCAACCACCTACCAAAACAGATCAACCCCTAACCCTAGGCTGTCCCATCCACTCCTCCCCAATCCCGAAGCCGCCGCCACCCGCTCTTCCTTGTTGTTCGGGAGTTTGTCCCATCGCTGCCAGATCCCTTCTCTATCGGGATCTTCTCTCAATCCACCCAAACCGTAGCCCTCCACCTCTCGATCTCTCCCTAGTCTGCACCAACCAGCGCCTCCCCTGATCCCCTTGTCCACCTCCTGCAGCCATGGATGCCTGGGGGCCCAACAGCCCGAGCACCGGCCGGCAACTGAAGCTCCATCACCTACGACCAGGACCGACCTCTTCTGCTCCCCTTCCTCCTTCCCGTTTCCTTCTCCTCCTCTCTCTCAACTCCCTCTCCGTCTCTGTACCAGGTACGAACAGGAGAGCACCCAACTTCATGGATGGCCTCGACTTCTTCCCCAACGCCAGCCGTCTCAACCACCTCGCGTCACCACCGGCAGTTTCCTCGCCGGAGACCCACCAGCAGGTCACCAGCATCGTGCCCCGCCATCTCCAGCCTCGTGCGTCCAACCCCGTGGCCGCCACCTTGCCTCGTCGCCGGAGTCCCTCGCCCGCGCCAAGCTCCTGTCGCCATCGTTCCCGGCGCCTTCAGCTCCACCACTGGCCAAATCGAGCTGCCCCAGGGTCCCTCTGTCCCCTGCTACGTTCGATCCGGAGGTTCCCGGCCGGAGCTGCCTGCGTTGGCCCGTCCCTGCCCGAGCCTCCCCTGCATCTTGTTCGCGCCTCCTGCACCTGAGGCCTGAGCTCCTCCTGCGATGCCCGCCGCTGGAGCTCCTCCTTTCCCGCGCCTGGAGGATGCCGAGTTGTCGACGCTCCTCCCCAACCCTCTGCATCGCCTGGATCCGGCTGGGTCCATGCTTCCCTACCGCCGGCGCCGCCAAGTCCCTGCATCGCCACTGTTTTACCTGTCGCTGCCTTTCTTCTTCAGAAACGAGCAGCAGTGACTCGCTCATCCCGAGCGTTGACTGCCTTCTCTGCATCGAACCGGGCCGCCCCAACGACCGAGCTCCTCCTGCAAGGCCCAGCGCCGCCTCTACGTCGCCATCGCCATGGGCCGCCGGATCCACAAGCCTCTCCGCAAACAGGGCGAAGCCCATGGGTGAGGCCGCCCCCGTGCGCCCTTATTTTTTTTCATGTTGGGCCAGCCTGCCAGTTTCGGCCCGTTCGTTTTTTTTCTGTTGGCAGCGAATTATTAATTTTCTCAGAGCATTGCATATTTATAGAACGGCCCCTATTTTTTAACTGCTAATAACTTTTGAACCATGCATCCATTTAAAACATGTCATATATGTAAAATGGCTAAAATTTCATCTAGTGTAATAATTTGCAACTTTCATCTATGTTTAAAATGCTTAAACTGTTGTTTGCTTGTTTTTGCATAAATGCCATGCTAAAATGATTTAATTCATAACTAAATAACCGTAGCTCCAAATTTAATAAACTTTATATGTAAACGGGGTAGAAAAATGCCTAGACTATCATGGTGGCTTTACTTTGCATGTTTAATAACTCTAAAATTGTGTTTAGGACAGAACAGTACCAAACCTAATATATGCATATAAGGAGTTTCCGGAATTGTGGTTTGTTGTTCCGGCCTCATTTAAACTTGCCTAGATAGGTAGTTTTCTTTTGCTTCACCCTCTTGCCATGTTTAACAACATTTAATATTGTTGGGTACATAAACAAGATCGAACTAAATAAATCACGTGGTGTTCCGTCAATATGCAACTCATTGCATATTGAGCTCCACTTAACTTGTAGTGTTGTTTGTGCACTTTGCCATGCCATGCTTCATTAAACCGGACATGCATCATATTTGTTTGTGCATCATGCCATGTTGATGTGTTGGTTGTTTACTATGTTGTTTGCTTTCTTTCCGGTGTACTTCATCTCGGTAATCCGGTAACGTCGTGTTGTGAGGATTCGTTCGACTACGACCGTTTGACTTCTTCATGGACTCGTTCTTCTTCCTTGCGGGATCTCAGGCAAGATGATCATACCCTCGAAATCACTTCTATCTTTGCTTGCTAGATGCTCGCTCTTTTGCTATGCCTATGCTGCGATACCTACCACTTGCTTATCATGCCACCCATATTGTTGAACCAAGCCTCTAACCCACCTTGTCCTAGCAAACCGTTGTTTGGCTATGTTACCGCTTTGCTCAGCCCCTCTTATAGCGTTGTTAGTTGCAGGTGAAGATTGAAGTTTGTTCCTTGTTGGAACATGGAGATGGTGTTCCTTGTTGGAACATGTTTACTTGTTGGGATATCACAATATCTCTTATTTAATTAATGCATCTATATACTTGGTAAAGGGTGGAAGGCTCGGCCTTTTGCCTAGTATTTTGTTCCACTCTTGCCGCCCTAGTTTCCGTTATATCGGTGTTATGTTCCCGGATTTTGCGTTCCTTACGCGGTTGGGTAATAATGGGAACCCCTTGACAGTTCGCCTTGAGTAAAGCTTCTCCAGCAATGCCCAACATTGGTTTATCATTCGCCACCTAGCCTTTTCTTTCCCTTAGGTTCTGCAGACTCAAGGGTCATCATTATTTTAACCCCCCCGGGCCAGTGCTCCTCTGAGTGTTGGTCCAACCTGTCAGCTGCCGGTGGCCACCAGGGGAAACTCTGGGCTGGCCTACCCGTACCTAGGACAATCTGAGTGTGCCCTGAGAAAGAGATATGTGCAACTCCTATCGGGATTTGTCGGCACATTCGGGCGGTGTTGCTAGTTTAGTTTTACCTGGTCGAAAAGTCTTGTAACCGGGATTCCGAGTCTGATAGGGTCTTCCCGCTAGAAGGAATATCCTTCGTTGACCGTGAGAGCTTGTGATGGGCTAAGTTGGGACACCCCTGCAGGGATTTGAACTTTTGAAAGCCGTGCCCGCGGTTAAGGGAAGATGGGAATTTGTTAATATCTGGTTGTAGAAAACCTGAAGTTGACCTTAATTAAAATACATCAACTGCGTGTGTAACCGTGATGGTCTCTTTCCGGCGGAGTCCGGGAAGTGAACACGGTGTTGGAGTTATGCTTGATGTAGGTTGTTCTAGGATCACTTCTTGATCTTACTTTTATCGACCGTGCTTTGCCTTCTCTTCTCGCTCTCATTTGCGTATGTTAGCCACCATATATGCTAGTCACTTGCTGCAGCTCCACCTCATACCTTGTACCCTTCCTATGAGCTTAAATATTCTTGATCGCGAGGGTGTAAGATTGCTAAGTCCCCGTGACTCACAAATACTTCCAAAACCAGCTTGCAGGTGCCGTTGAACCGTGCAGATGATGCAACCAAGCTCAGCAGGAGCTCGATAAAGATCTTGTCCTTTATGTTGTTTCGTTCTAGTCGATCAGTAGTGGAGCCTAGTCGGGTCGATCGGGGACCTTGTCGCATTTGGGGTTCTTCTTTTATTCTGGTTCCATAGTCGTAACTTGATTGTATTTGGATGATGTAATGCTTTATTCATGTATTTTGTGAAGTGGCGATTGTAAGCCAACTATGTATCTCTTTCCCTTATTTATTACATGGGTTGTGTGAAGATTACCTCACTTGCGACATTGCTTTCAATGCGGTTATGCCTCTAAGTCGTGCTTCGACACGTGGGAGATATAGCCGCATCGAGGGCGTTACAAGTTGGTATCAGAGCCTTCCCCGACCTTAGGAGCCCCCATTGCTTGATCGTTTTTAGCAGCCATTGTTGAGTCTAGAAAAATGTTTTGAGTCAATTAGGAATTATATATCAGAGAGTTTGGAATTCTTTTTACTCCGCAGTCTCCTCATCGCTCTGGTAAGGCATCCTGACGTAGAGTTTTGACTCTTCTCTTCTCAAATTTTCACAATTTTTTTTTAGGATCACGCGGGTATATTGGAATCGTTCCGATGGTTTTGTGACGAGAATATTGTTCTTGGTGCCTCCTGACATTTAGGGGTTGTGGCAGTGTCCAGGGGAGTTGAGCTCCGAGGTGTTGTCGTCACAATTTTATCGTTGCAGTTCTGGAATACCTGAGTTTAGTTTCGCCGACATCGAAAATCTCTTTTATGCAGTTGTTGGTGAGATAACCTCGACGCAACCCAGTACTAGGGCGGGAGTTCAGGAGTATTGCCATAACTCGTATAACGGATGCTTTTCGAAGGTTGAGGTAGATGATTTGCGAAGGTTTCTTGGTTATGTGTTGAAGGATGGATACAGCTAGATGTAGGATTTGTTAGTTTGGGTGAGATATTATGCTTCCCCTGTATCGCCAACACCTGATTGCATAACCGGAAAATTTCGGGAGTTTATAAGTGGGAATTCAAGTAGCTCTTAGGATATCTTTCTGACAGATGTATGATATGAAATTGGGGTTCGACGTCTAGTGGTCCGCCTATTCACGGTTGGTTTTACAGTGGTCTCGTTGTGTCTTAAAGAGTCCTTGGCTATGCTGACTCGGGGACGCTTCATATGTCATGTGCACTGCCTTGTACATGATGGTGCTGTACGATCAAGCCCGTGTAGGCCCCACCACGAAAACTTCGGACGAAATCTCTATCATATGTTTGTTCCGGCTTATTCTGCAAGCCAACCCTTTGTTTTTGTTTTGAGTTGTGGTATTCGAGTTGCTTCGAAGTCAAATGGTGATTCCATGCCTTTTCCTAAGCGGTGAGATGTGAGTACTAATCCTTCTCGATAATCGAGTTTGTCATGTCAATCCTTTTCACCGGTGTGTTTCTCTTCAAGCGGATCCATTCATTTTCAACATCCGCAAGATTCAATCTCAGCTTTCTCAACGGTGTTCGTTTCATCCATCCCAAGCTATCTTTGTTGTCCCTCCCTCCCTCCCTTGTTTTCTTCAAGGACTCAGATTTCTTAATCGAGTATCCATCTTATTGATGGGAAGTCTCTCCATTTTTTTCCGTCAATGTTCTTATCAGTTGATTCTCAGAAGATGCTAATGAAGCTTCAAGTTCGTCTCTCATCACTCGTTTTCTTCTCCGGTGGATTCAAATCAAGCTTTGGTGTTAATCATATCCTTTTTCATCGTTTCAAATACCTTCTCATGCCGGTGCACCTCATATTCATCCACTCTTCGCTATTCATTTGTTCCGGAGTGTTCAAGATATCTCGGAGATTCGTGTTTCCACTCTGCATTCGTTCAAACTCTTTCGAGGATGTTATCTCATTCAAGTCATCTAATTCAACCGGTGCTTTCTTCTTTTCAAGTAATCTTTTCAACGGTGTTTCTTTTGAGTGGGCCCTAACCCATAGGTCTTTTCCCAGGATCTTACTTGACTCTTCTTATTTTCCTGGAGCTATCCTCAAATTCTCTTAATGTTTGACATAAGAATGATTCATCATCAGTCATATGTATTTCTCCAAGATCTTTCAAATTCTTTTCATCGTTGGCTCAACCTTTCCATTATTCATTCCGGAGTGCCTCAACAATTCACGGTGGTGTTTCTCGTCGTCATTTGAAGACAGAAGAAGTTTTTCTCTTAATCTTGCTCCATTCTCTTCAAGATTCGTGATTCTAGCTTGTTGCCATCCTCTCATAATTGTTTTGATTGTGAGAATTCTTTTCACCTATCCGGAGCAATTCAGGAGTCTTTTCAGGTTGATTATCCAGAGTCCATCAATTCAGGTTTATTCATTCTCAGTTTGCAGTTATCATTCTCCGATCTTACCGGTGCATCGTTCAAGTGATCTCTAATCGGTCCATGAGCTATTATATTCACTTGTATCTAAATTCTCTCAAGCATCTTCATTCATTTGCTAATTCTTCCCGGTGTTTTCTTTATCTTCTCTTCGTTCATTTTTTAAAATTCTTATGATGGTTCTCCCAAGATTCTTCTTCCTTCGGGTATCATATCTATGCATTCGTGCTTTTCAAATTCTACCGGTGGATCGTTGAAGACTTTCTCAAGTTTGCGCTATATCTATCTTAATCTTTCTACGAGGATAAGTAGTATGCCAAATCCGTTGCTTGTCAGCAATTAAATTGTTGAAGGATACGCATAACATAATTCTTATTCTTGTTCCATCCAAGTGATTAATTCTTTTTTCCAGAGTGGTTCATCATATCATATTCTCAGTTCGAGATGCTTTATCTTTTCTCTCCCAGAGTTCCAAGCTCTAATTATCACGGAGATCCATCTAAATCATTGCAAGGTTTCACCTTGTGTTTTCATCTTCTCTTTCTTTTTCGTTATCCTTTTGTTACCGGAGTTCTTCATGAAGGTTCTACATGTTGGTTCATAAAGGATTTATTTCCTTTTCGAAGTGTTCATCGAGATTCTTTTCAGAGGAACTCAAGCATTCTTCTTCTTGCTATCCGGAGTGCAATTCTTTCTTCCATATCATTGGAGGTGGTATTATGTCATTCTTGATAATTTGAGTTCATGTTTCATGATTCACATGTTTTTAAGAATGAGATATTTTAAATCCATTAATCTCGTCATTGGAGTTATCTTGGGTTATATTTCACCTAAAGCTTTCCCTAAGGATTTTGCTATTTATGGTGCTTATAAATAATCCAAGTTCTTCATTTATCCTCCCGGTGAAATAAGTTTCTCGTCTCCTTGTTCTTATCTATCCAATTCTTTTTCCCAAGAGTGACAGGTTGTCACCTCATAATTTGAGATGTATTCCATAAGATCATATCAAGCTTATTCTTTTCTTTGTTGGTTTTCCAACAACTCCGTTCTACCATTTCTTGTAAGCGTGCTCCCTCAAGATCTTGTTTCTCGTCGTTCATTCCATTCCATTCTCACTTCTGTTCCGGTGGAATTGTGATATTGCTTTCTTCAACCATCATCCCGTTGTAAAAGTTCATGTTTTTTTCGTGCTTATCCATTTAACCGGAGTGTTGTGCCCTTTTTCTCAAGTTCTTTTCATTTTATCAAGTTTTTGCCTTCTGTTTCAACCGGAGTGCTGTCTGAATTTGTTCTTCCTTGAAACTCTTCCCTACCGGAGTGCTTTCAACTTTGTTCTACTTCATTGCATTCTTTCTTTCAATTTGTTCAACCTTTTCAAGGTTCTTTGGTTCCACTCGTTTGTCAAAGAAGCAACTTAGTTTTATCGCTTATCTTCCTCTTCCGTTTTCCCTCCGGTGCCATTCTAGATCTCGGGACGAGATCCTCTCATAGTGGTGGAGTGTTGTGACGCCCCGAGACTGATGTGCCGGGTGTCCTCCAGTTATTCGTTGTTGTTGCCTTGTCGTTTTCTTGCGTGTTGCATCTTGCCATGTCATCATCCGCATTGCATCTGCATGTTTTCGAAAACTTGCATCCGTCACGGCCTCCTCGTTCTCTCTGGTGTCCGTTCTGAGCCCAACCACACTTGCACGCGCCCGCGGCATGTCCGAAATAGTATTTTATAAGTGGCCGAGAAATGTTCTCGGAATAGGATGAGAGTTTATGTGTGGTCTTATTATAGTGTAGATAGACCGCCTGTCAAGTTTCATCGCATTCGGAGTTCGTTTGATAGCCCAACCGTTAAACTATAGCGGCAGTATAGCTGGTCTAACGTCGGACGTTTTCGGTCTCCAGAAACAGATGTCGGGCCCTCTCTCTCTCTTCTCCCCCTCGCAGTCTCGCCACAGCCCACCTAGTCCATCCTCCTTCCCCTCTTCGCTTCGGGAGTTGTCCGATGCGACCGCACGGTCCGAAACCCTCTCTGCACAGTGCATCGAACCCCTCACGTGCGCGTCCGAAATTGTCCCGGACCCGACCCGGGCTGTCGCTACCGTTGTGTCCGGATCATCCCCAAACATCTATAAAACATCTCTGTTTTGTTAATTGGACTCCCTCGCCTATTTTTCTTGACCACCCGATTTCGATCGGAGGGTCCAACCTCAATCCTATTTTCATATATATAAACCAACCACCTACCAAAATAGATCAACCCCTAACCCTAGGCTATCCCATCCACTCCTCCCCAATCCCGAAGCCGCCGCCACCCGCTCTTCCTTGTTGTTCGGGAGTTTGTCCCATCGCCGCCAGATCACTTCTCTATCGGGATCTTCTCTCGATCCACCCAAACCGTAGCCCTCCACCTCTCGATCTCTCCCTAGATGCACCAACCAGCGCCTCCCCTAATCCCCTTGTCCACCTCCTGCAGCCATGAACGCCTGGGGGCCCAACAGCCCGAGCACCGGTCGGCAACCGAAGCTCCATCACCTGCGACCAGGACCAACCTCTCCTCCTCTCTCTCAACTCCCTCTCCGTCTCTGTACCAGGTACGAACAGGAGACCACCCGACTCCATGGATGGCCTCGAGTTCTTCCACAACGCCAGCCGTCTCAACCACCTCGCGTCACCACCGGCAGTTTCCTCGCCAGAGACCCACCAGCAGGTCACCAGCATCGTGCCCCGCCATCTCCAGCCTCGTGCGTCCAAGCCCGTGGCCGCCGCCTTGCCTCGTCGCCGGAGTCCCTCGCCCGCGCAAAGCTCCTGTCGCCATCGTTCCCGGCGCCTTCAGCTCCGCCACTGGCCAAATCGAGCTGCCCCAGGGTCCCTCTGTCCCCTGCTACGTTCGATCCGGAGGATCCCGGCCGAAGCTGCCTGCGTTGGCCCGTCCCTGCCCGAGCCTCCCCTGCATCCTGTTTGCGCCTCCTGCACCTGAGGCCCGAGCTCCTCCTGCGATGCCCGCCGCCGGAGCTCCTCCTTGCCCGCGCCTGGAGGACGCCGAGCTGTTGACGCTCCTCCCCAGCCCTCTGCATCGCCTGGATCCGGCTGGGTCCATGCTTCCCTACCGCCGGCGCCGCCAAGTCCCTGCATCGCCACTGTTTTACCTGTCGCTGCCTTTCTTCTTCAGAAATGAGCAGCAGTGACTCGCTCGTCCCGAGCGTTGACCGCCTTCTCTGCATCGAACCGGGCTGCCCCAACGACCGAGCTCCTCCTGCAAGGCCCAGCGCCGCCTCTACGTCACCATCGCCATGGGCCGCCGGATCCACAAGCCTCTCCGCAAACAGGCCGAAGCCCATGGGTGAGGCCGCCCCCGTGCGCCCTTATTTTTTTTCATGTTGGGCCAGCCTGCCAGTTTCGGCCCGTTCGTTTTTTTCAGTTGGCAGCGAATTATTAATTTTCTCAGAGCATTGCATATTTATAGAACGGCCCCTATTTTTTAACTGCTAATAACTTTTGAACCATGCATCCATTTAAAACATGTCATATATGTAAAATGGCTAAAATTTCATCTAGTGTAATAATTTGCAACTTTCATCTACGTTTAAAATTCTTAAACTGTCGTTTGCTTGTTTTTGCATAAATGCCATGCTAAAATGATTTAATTCATAACTAAATAACTGTAGCTCCAAATTTAATAAACTTTATATGTAAATGCGGTAGAAAAATGCCTAGACTATCATGGTGGCTTTACTTTACATGTTTAATAACTCTAAAATTGTGTTTAGGGCAGAACAGTACCAAACCTAATACATGCATATAAGGAGTTTCCGGACTTGTGGTTTGTTGTTCCGGCCTCATTTAAACTTGCCTAGATAGGTAGTTTTCTTTTGCTTCACCCTCTTGCCATGTTTAACAACATTTAATATTGTTGGGTACATAAACAAGATCGAACTAAATAAATCACGTGGTGTTCCGTCAATATGCAACTCGTTGCATATTGAGCTCCACTTAACTTGTAGTGTTGTTTTGCACTTTGCCATGCCATGCTTCATTAAACCGGACATGCATCATATTTGTTTGTGCATCATGCCATGTTGATGTGTTGGTTGTTTACTATGTTGTTTGCTTTCTTTCCGGTGTACTTCGTCTCGGTAATCCGGTAACGTCATGTTGTGATGATTCGTTCGACTATGACAGTTTGACTTCTTCATGGACTCGTTCTTTTTCCTTACGGGATCTCAGGCAAGATGATCATACCCTCGAAATCACTTCTATCTTTGCTTGCTAGATGCTCGCTCTTTTGCTATGCCTATGCTGCGATACCTACCACTTGCTTATCATGCCACCCATATTGTTGAACCAAGCCTCTAACCCACCTTGTCCTAGCAAAGCGTTGTTTGGCTATGTTACCGCTTTGCTCAGCCCCTCTTATAGCGTTGTTAGTTGTAGGTCAAGATTGAAGTTTGTTCCTTGTTGGAACATGGAGATGTTGTTCCTTGTTGGAACATGTTTACTTGTTGGGATATCACAATATCTCTTATTTAATTAATGCATCTATATACTTGGTAAAGGGTGGAAGGCTCGGCCTTTTGCCTAGTGTTTTGTTCCACTCTTACCACCCTAGTTTCCGTCATATCGGTGTTATGTTCCCGGATTTTGCGTTCCTTACGCGGTTGGGTAATAATGGGAACCCCTTGACAGTTCGCCTTGAGTAAAGCTCCTCCAGCAATGCCCAACATTGGTTTTACCATTCGCCACCTAGCATTTTCTTTCCCTTGGGTTCTGCAGACTCAAGGGTCATCATTATTTTAACCCCCCCGGGCCAGTGCTCCTCTGAGTGTTGGTCCAACCTGTCAGCTGCCGGTAGCCACCAGGGGAAACTCTGGGCTGGCCTACCCGTACCTAGGACAATCTGAGTGTGCCCTGAGAAAGAGATATGTGCAGCTCCTATCGCGATTTGTCGGCACATTCAGGCGGTGTTGCTGGTTTAGTTTTACCTTGTCGAAAAGTCTTGTAATCGGGATTCCGAGTCTGGTCTGGTCTTCCCGCTAGAAGGAATATCCTTCGTTGACCG
This sequence comes from Triticum urartu, assembly GCF_003073215.2. NCBI lineage: Eukaryota > Viridiplantae > Streptophyta > Magnoliopsida > Poales > Poaceae > Triticum > Triticum urartu. Next base: position 237,601,916 of record NC_053026.1, read on the forward strand.
TGAGAGGTTGTGATGGGCTAAGTTGGGACACCCCTGCAGGAATTTGAACTTTCGAAAGCCGTGCCCGCGGTTATGGGTAGATGGGAATTTGTTAATGTCCGGTTGTAGAAAACCTGAAGTTGACCTTAATTAAAATACATCAACCGCGTGTGTAACCGTGATGGTCTCTTTCCGACGGAGTCCGGGAAGTGAACACGGTGTTGGATTTATGCTTAACGTGGGTTGTTCTAGGATCACTTCTTGATCATACTATTATCGACTGTGCTTTGCCTTCTCTTCTCGCTCTCATTTGCGTATGTTAGCCACCATATATGCTAGTCGCTTGCTGCAGCTCCACCTCATACCTTGTACCCTTCCTATGAGCTTAAATAGTCTTGATCACGAGGGTGTAAGATTGCTGAGTCCCCGTGACTCATAGATACTTCCAAAACCAGCTTGCAGGTGCCGTTGAACCGTGCAGATGACGCAACCAAGCTCAGGAGGAGCTCGATAAAGATCTTGTCCTTTATGTTGTTTCGTTCTAGTCGATCAGTAGTGGAGCCCAGTCGGGTCGATCGGGGACCTTGTCGCATTTGGGGTTCTCCTTTTATTCTGGTTCCGTAGTCGGACCTTGATTGTATTTGGATGATGTAATGCTTTATTCATGTATTGTGTGAAGTGGCGATTGTAAGCCAACTATGTATCTCTTTCCCTTATGTATTACATGGGTTGTGTGAAGATTACCTCACTTGCGACATTGCTTTCAATGCGGTTATGCCTCTAAGTCGTGCTTCGACACGTGGGAGATATAGCCGCATCGAGGGCGTTGCAGAACACTTCTACGACAACACAGGTATGA